>NC_057812.1:485159134-485459134 GCF_018294505.1 Triticum aestivum
GGCCCGCACCCTCCCCCACTCCACCGCCGATGACGACCCCCCGCACCCTCTCGCCCACACCCTCCCCGGCCCGCTCCACCGTCACAAATGAATGCAACTAAAATTGCAAAAAACAAATTTGATTATATTTTCAAATAACAAATTTGATGATATTTTTTAAAAATTATTAATGTTTTTATAAAAATATATTACTATTTGAACATATTTAAACACAAATAAATATCAAACAGCATTTTAAATGCATAAAAACAAAAATTGGGGAGCCTGGGAATCGAACCTAGGACCTCCTAGTGTGTGTGTTGCGTGCTGACCAGTCGGGCTAGTGGGCGTGTTCTGATGGAGAGAGGGTTAGGTGGAATATAACCTGACTAGTCGGGCTAGTAATTAAAACAAAATTCTAATGGCGCACCAGGGGGAGGTGCGCCATTAGAATCGTCGTACTTATGGCGCACTAGGGGGAGGTGCGCCATTGCTAACCCTCCCTCACTCCACCTATTCCCCTCGCACTGTGGCCTCCCTCCCTCCCTCGCCAGATCCCCCACTCGACCCCAACCATACGCCGCCGCCCCCTTGCTCCGCCCCCTCCATCCGCAGCGCCTGCACGCCGTCGGCGATGCCGTCGTCGTTGTGGTCTTCCGCTGCCCCGACGCCGCCGCCCTCGCACCCCCCGAACGGGATTGGCCGAGCGTGCGCCGCCCGCTCCTCTCCTCTCCTCCTCCCTCCGACGAGCGAGGGCCTCCTCCGGCCCCTGCAGCAGCCAGCGAGCACGGCCCCGACGGACCCACCCCGCCTGCCCCTGCCGTCCTCCGCCACCGACCCCTGCTCTCCTTCGACCGCGGTGAGTGAGGACCCGAACGAGATCGGACCCCGACCCCGACCCCTTCGCCGACCCCGACCCCGACCCCTCCGGCGACCAGGTACCTCTCCTCCTTCCTCCTTCCTCCCTCTCTCCACCATTCCCCATTCCCTCCCTCCCTCCCCTCGACCGTGGCAGTCTATGGTTGCAAGATTGGGGAGGGCCTCCTCCTTCCTCTTTTACCACTGCTGGTGGCAACATCCTCAACCCCCCGTCTTTTTTTCATTTTTGTTAGTTTGATTATCTGTAAATTGATGTGCCATGACCCAGTAGAGGCACATCCGAATTTTGTGTTTAGTTTTCTCACCCCAAATTGCATCCCATGACCCAGTAGACTAGTATAGATGACATGCCATGACCTATTGCACTAGTAGACATGTCATGGCAAATTTCACCACCATTCTGTACCATGGTATTTTTGTGATATCTAGTTTTTGATCTGGTTCAGAACTGGTAGGGGCATTCTAGGGCAATTTCCAATATGCAGTGAATGGCAAATTTAGATTCGTTCCACCACAATTTTTTCATTTTGTTTTCTTAGGGAGAACCAAATTTTGCTGCGGCAAATTCATACGTTCTGCCATCACTACATAGGAGTTCTTTCCTGCCATGCCGTAGTTGCCATCAAGTTTTACATTTCTATCATAGTTTTGACGTGTCAATCGCATTATTTCTTCGAGCTGATGCATTTTATTTCTGAATTTTTATGTAGCTAGCTGAGTAATGTTGTGGCCTATGAAATTCGGTGACTTTCGTAGCATGGCATTTCTACCACAGCAATTCAATTATTTTTTGTCACATGTCATATTCTAACATTTTTCATATTCCTAGTCTTTTTGTTCATAACTTGGCAAATTCATTAATTTAGTTGCTCATCTGACCGTTGGCAATTTGTTCCATGTATAACCATTGATTATGCCTTTGAGGCAGTTAGTTAACCTCTCACCTATGTTCATGCAGGGATATTATTCTTGGAAAAGCCACTGTTGGTGACGGAATAGGAAGATAAGCAGGTACCTATCTTCAGTCCCAATGTAACAGGGTAGTCCACGGATTCAAACTAGCTAAAGGAGATTCAAACTTCTGAACCTTTAGGTTAACAACTCAACACAAACCAATCCCTGAAAGCAAAAACTCCACACAAACCAACTGCATTATTTTTGTGACTATTTTCATGTTTGCAGAACCAATATTTTTGTGCCAACAATCAGTTTACTCCCTCATGCCAACAACCACTCATTTTTCACTTAACTCCTTACAGTTCAGATCATATTTTGATTGTCAACAATAGCGGACTTTTAAGGCTTTTTTAGAGGCAATACTAGTGGATATTAGGCCTTTTTACAGGCAATAATAGTGGAATTTTAGGCTATTTTTGTAGGAGTGTGTTTCATGTTGGCCTACAGTGATGAATTAGTCAGAATTGTGTATGATTGTGCCTAAAGTAGATAATCTAAAGATACAGACAAAATAATTAGGGGAGCATGTGTGAATCTAAAGTATATTGTCAACTTCCAACATTTGCTCTGTTGTCCATGTGGTTAAAGCAATGAAGTTGAGTGTGTCATTCTTGAGCTGAAATAGAACTTGACAGCCTGTACAGTGAATATATGCAGTGAACAGAAATTGACAGGTTTTCTTGATTGAATTCAGTCATGTACAGTGAATATATGCAGTCAATATACAGTCATTGTAATTTTTGGGAGTAATTTTTGGTGTCAAATCACTCAAGCAGTAACTAAATTTTCAAACTGAATTTGACACAATACTATTCAGTTAATTTGCTTGGATAGTAGTATGTATGCTCATCACTTTATGTATGGTGTTATGCCCTGTTATCTCTGTAAAGTTGACTAATGAAGCACTAGGCTCATCCATGGTACAAGTTCACCTGTGAACACTTGAAATTAGTCACGACATCCCGTACTGATAGATGTAAATTGTGTCCAGTAGGCTTTGAAGCACCAGTTTTTACTGTTTCTAACTCTCAATCTGATATAAACCATACTGTTGGCATAAGTGGTCTTTTGTATATGTGATGATGCTTTGTTAATATAAAGCTATAGATGATGTTGTACTTGTGATGATGCTACTTGTGATCTTCTGAAATGACCCATTGGCAACTTCATTACGCGGGGATAATGATATTGCAGGTACTCCGAGAGGCCCTTGAGTTTGCCGGAATGTCGATTAACTTTTGTTCTGGCAAATACGGGTACTCCATATGTCCTATTTTCAGCAATGGTCATGCTGAAATTTTCCGTGAATTTTAGCATGACTTTGCTAAAAGTAGGACATATGGGGTACTTGCGACTAATGCATGGGCCGGGGTATCTTAGTACTTAGTTAAGTAGGATCAGCTGCCCCGCCATTCTTGCTGCATAGGTGGCAATAGAGCCAAGTGATTAGTGCCAAGTGATTAGGCCCAACCTAGGGTGCCTCGGCATCGATAAACCCTAAATGATGAAAACTTAACTTAGCATTTAGGGTGCCTCGGCGTCGACAAACCCTAAATGATGAAACCTTGGCTTCTATAGGGTGCCTCGGTGTCGATGAGAACCTAAATGATGTACGCTTAGGCTTTTAGGGTGCCTCGGCGTCGACAAACCCTAAATGATAAAAGCTTAGCTTTTAGGATGCCTCGGTGTCAACAGACCCTAAATGATGAGACCATGATCTTGTTCCTTGACAATAACCAACTTTTTGACCAAACTTTTTTCCTATTTAGAGCGAAACATGGCCCACAACAATGAGGCCGGCGGTTCGGGCGGCAAGCAATTCTGGGAGCTGTCCAGGAGATGGAGGAACAACCTCACCGCTATGAGGACGCCGCGGAAGACACCGATCCTGACTACACAACCCCTAGTGGCGTCGGGGATGACACCACTGATGGTGCCACCAAGGATGCCACCACTGATGATGGCGGCGCACGCACAGATGGCAGCCAACCGAAGAAGCAACGGAAGGACCGGCGCCCAAACGCACTCCGCACCATCAAGGAGGAATTTACTCAAGTGGACTCCGACGGGCATCCAACGGAGCCCAAACATATAGTCAAGGGGTACTCGGTTCAGCTCGGCTGCATTCTCCGGAGCACCATCTCGATCAACACTGAGAACCTTATGCATAAGGACCGAGGGAATTTGCGCAACCTCCTCTTCACGAAGCTGCACGAACGATACAAGTTCCCCACTGAATTTGAAAACACACGCCTCTCAGGGAATAAAGTGAACAGTGCCGCCCTCACTAGGATGAGCACGACCCTGTCTACTTGGAGAAGCGCGATGAAGAGAATGATTGAGAAAGGTGATAGTTATGAGAAGATCAAGGCGAAAAATCCTTCGATCAACGAAGAGGACTACAAGGAGTTCAAGATCAAGTGCGAGAGCCCCGCAACCTCCGAATCAAGTCAGTGGGGGAAAGAAATGCGGGAGTTGAACTTAGGGGAACACAAACTCGGTCCTGACGGTTACAGAGTGGCGGAGCCTATATGGGACAAGGAGGACGCGGAGCGTGCCGAGCAAGGCCTACCACCCCGCTTCGAGAAATACAGCAGTGACAAGCAGACCAGGAACTATGTCAGGGCCCGGTACAAGGATGACCCGATAACAAAGGAGCTTACCCCGGATCCGAAGACCAGGGCGCTGGAGCTTGTTCTGGCAAAGGAGACTGAAAGCAGTAGCACGGGGTCGTCTCAGAGCACCCCTGCTTGGGACAACACTCTAAATAGGGCATTGAACGTAATGAAAAACAAGGACAAGCTCACTAAGCTGTCGTCAGTTGGTCGTGTGGCCGGCAAAGGCTTGTCCACAAAATGGTTGTCAAACTATACCGCTGGTGGGCGAAAGGAGAAAAAGACTAGCTCGGAAAGCCAGTCGCGCGAGGTTGAATCACTCAAGGCACAAGTGGTGCGGATTCCGGAGATTGTCCAAGAGCAAGTGCAACAACAACTGGGATCGACGCTCACTGGCATTATGCCTACCTTTATTCATGGGATAACGACGTGGATTGCGGGTGGCCAATAGGGGCCGCCCCCGATTCCCAGCTTCACGGCCAACAACTCGCCCAACGCGCAGGCGGCGCCATTGGTGTCTCTGGCGGTGGCGGTATTGGTGTCTCCAACGCCAGCACGGCCAGCATTGGAGCTTAATGCACCCGGGTGTACGCCAGCCGGCACCTCGCCAGCAAGCGGCCCCTCCGTCAGTTGCACGCCCGCCGTTGGCGGTGCCTCGACATTAGCCAAGCTCGACGCCATCATCACGGTAACTAATTAAGCCTCTCGGCCAAGGACTTCATCTCCTTGCCTTTGACTGGGCATCCCTGATGCCCTGCATGTTTTCGCAGGGTGCCGCCGACGTTCCATGCACTCTCCTACACTTCGTGAACGACGAGTTGGTCGATGTCGCCAAGGGAAAAATCATTCAACCGGGAAACCCTGTGTTCCATGGTAAATCGATGCCACCCACCGTGTATAGGGTTCAACTGGTTCGGGTGCTACCAGGCTGCGACGAGTTGTTACCTCCGATTCAACCCATCGAGGCTGACGAAGATGATCTGATGACCCTCAGCGCCTGCCTACGCTGGCCCCTGCTTTGGCCGAAGAGCCAGATTCGTTTGGGGGCGGGGGACACCACCCTGAAGACAACCCGCCAGTCGTGCCAGCGCCAATCCATGGCAAGACCGCCGCAACGCTACCGAACATGCCGGACATCCCTATGGCACAGGATCCGAACATGCATATGGCACAGGATTTGGACGACGATGACAACGAGAACGGCTGTACATTTAGCAACGTCGATAAGTACTCTGCCGAACATGGGTACGATGACGAATTCTGCGGGCCTCTTTCTCAAGAACCCAACCAAGACGACTGCAGTCTAGCTGGAATGGCGGAGAAACCGAGTTGCAACAGGTGTCGTCTGGCATTCAGTTCTTAGGAGACGCCTCCAGCTGCCGACTTCACCGAGCCTCAGATAGCCGAGGTGCCAAATATTATCAGCCCCAACACACTCAAGAAGGCGGTCTGTGAGCAGAACTCGGTCCCATTACAACAGAAGAAGAAGGGACGGAAAAGAAAGAGTAACAAGGGTGCGAGCCAGCCGGCACCGAGTACGATCCGTGCTCAGGATGGGCCACCTTCACCTAAGGATATCTTGAGGAGGGTGCATGTGGTGGGTAGGGCGATGCTACCGACAGATATGCTCAATGCTGCAACTGGTGCTATGCGGAGTCTGCATGACAGTGTTCTTTCTTTCGAGAAGCGGCGTCTCAGAGAGAATGATGTGGCATACCCGGTTTTCATGGCCAAGGTGCCAGAGGGCAAGGGCTTTGTGGATGGCACCATCGGGGGTACGATCGTCCTGCGGTTTGATGACATCTTTGCTATGTTTAACCTTCATCCGCTGCACTACACCTTCATTCGGCTGTTTTCACTGAGTATGGAGATGCGGATCATTAGAGACAAGACCCCGGACATCGTGATAGTCGACCCCTTCTACATGCGTGCCAAGCTCTTGGGCAGCGCTGGGGACCGCCAAGTCGCGAGTTCACACCTCGAAGGCATCATTCTGGCAAACCCAAATAAGGATAACTTCCTCGTGGCTTACTTTCCCGAGTAAGTCATCCCTTAACCGCCCTGTAATATATGATTTCTTAGATTTCGATCATTCTTTTTTTTCTAACATTTTGTGTTTTGTGCAGTGACACACATTGCACACGCATCCTCTTAAGCCCGAAATATTCCATGGCCACGTATTTCGACCGGAACCCTGACTCCAAGATGGACTACACAAATATCAAGAAAGTTCTTGATGATGTTCTCCCCGGCTACGCCAAATCTGGAGGCACCTTCACCAGGCCAGTTCATAGGTACGACAAGCATGTGTTTGCCCACAATACTAAGTTCTGTTGCGTCAAGCAGCCGCCCGGCAGTCAGAAGGATGCCTACTATTCCCTCCATCACATGCGGGCGATCGTAAGGGACCATCATCACCTTCTGCTACCAGATAATCTCAAAGATTGGGCTGCGAGCTTGTCGGCAATCCAGGACGCGGACATCAGACAAGAATTCTTTTGCATCCAGTCGGAGTTTGAGGACATCATCCATCAAGATGTCCTTCATACCTCAGGGCAGTTCTACCTCAAATATCAACCATCCAATAGTGAGATAGACGGAATGCTACAAAAGCAGGCTGACAACGCCTGTGATTTCATGACCATCACGATAGACGGCGGCTTCATCCACACTCCGGTCCCATGAGTCGAGTCGATAGTGCGATGCTATGTGTAGTTCTGAAACATTGATTGGCTCATGTTGTAATTAAACTTTAATGAACTTGTATGTCTCTTTGGTTTGGACAGTCGTTCAACTTAGATGTAATCGATGCTATTTATTAGTAGGACCATGAATCGTGCTATTAATGTCTTGCTTTTCTCCTTTGATCCTTTTGTTTCATACTTATGTATTGCTTATGTATTGTCTGTTGTTTGGCTTGTGCATAGAGATGTCGTCGTATGTCGTGTACAAGGGTAAGGTTCCCGGAGTCTACGACGACTGGGAGGAATGTCGGATACAGGTTCACCGTTTCAGCGGTAATAGTTACAAAGGGTACACCACTAGGGCATAGGCGGAATCTAGATATGCCCGCTATCTAGAGGGAGAGAGGAGGGAGCGTTGGAGGAACCAGATGAAGACCAGTTTCATCGTGATGATGCTCATCGTGATGACCGCAGCTCTCTTCTATGTGATGGTAGTTTAGATGATCGATATCGACTTGTAATGTGAAGACAAACTCACTACTCGCGGTCTCGAGACTAGTAATGTTCTATCTTTGTTCGGTCTTTTGAATTCGGAGACTAATATGATGAATTGTATTTGGAGACTAATCTTCTATTGTATTTGATGAATCTGTTGTTGCTGTGTGCTATTGTGTCACACCCTAGCTAGTCATGCATTAGAGTGTTGCATCATGTTTACTCTTTCATCAGAAACTTGAAATGGGGATCTGTGAAACCCTCAGAATCATTTTTGAAAATGATCCAAATAAAAATTTCTCCAAAAAGGTCCAAGAAAATGCTCATGTTGCTCTCTGAAAATATTGGACAGAGATAAAAATCAAACCAATATTTTTAAGAGCTCATAGGTATTTATTTTGGGCATTTGGAATTAATGCATAAATATTTGCATTGGAAATATATTATTTATATATATTAATATATGTCCAAATATTATGCCACTTATGAAGGAGCTCTGGAATAATATATCTAGCTCCTGCAAAAATTGGCATAAGGAAATAAAATGATTTAATATTTTTTTTAAATCAAAACAAATGTCAGAAAATAGAAAAACAGAAAATAATTAACAGGAGGAGCTTACCTGGGCTCCTCCACTGTGCGGCCCAGCCAGCTGGCTGGCCCAGCCAGCAGCCGGCCCAGCCCACCTCCCTCCTCTGTCGTCTTCGTCCCGACAGAGGGAGGGGAGTGTGGCCGGCGCGCGCGCGCGCCACCGCGCCACGCCACCTCTCTCCCTGCCTGCCTGCCCTCCCCTCCTCGCCTCGATGCCCTGGACAACGCCACGCCTCCCCCCTGCTCTCTCTCACTCTCCCCGGCTCTTCCCTTCTATCCCTCGCTCTCTCTCTCACACGGCCGAACACCACCGTCGCTGCCGTTCGCCATAGCCGCCATCTCCGACCACCCCTCGCTCCCCCGACCAGCTCAGAAGCTCCGCCACGACCCCCTCTTCCTCCCCACCGCTCCACGGGTCCCCGGAAGCCCTGCATCGCCGCTACATCGCCGTTCCCCTCTTCGGGCTCCGACCATCGTCGTCGTCGAATTCGTCGTCTCCAGCGCATCCCCGAGCCCGCTAACCATCCCTGCAGCTCCGCGGTGAGCCCCCGGATCGTTTCCCCCTTCTCCCCTGGTCTCTCCCGACCTCTAGGCCCTAGCCCCACCTTGGCCGAGAGCTCCACGCCGCCGGCGATGTCGCCGTCGTGGCCACGGTCACCGTAGCACCCAACCGAGCACACTATCGTGCTCCACACCTCACTAGGATCACGCAGCACGAACCAACGCCTCCCCAAAACCTCTGCAACACCGATCCCGACCGCACCCGAACTCCGGCGGCCGCAGCCGAGCTCGCCGCCGTCGACTCCGGCCACCCCAGGGCCAGCCACGACCACCGTCCGACGCGCCGTCGAGCTAGCTATCCAACGCACCTAGCCGCACGCCGTTTGGAGCACCACAGAGGAAACCCGAGGCCCCTGTACGCCGTGGACCTCGCCGGCGACTAACCGCCGGCGGGTTTGACTTGTCCGACCTGAGGTTTGACCCCCCCAGGGTCACTGACGCGTGGGCCCCATCGGCCAGGTGGTCAGTTAGTGCTAATTACCGTTAGTCAACCCCCCCTGACACTGACAGTGGGCCCCAGCGCCACTAATCCCTAATTAAGATTAATTTAAACCTGTTAAACCCCCCCTGTCACTAACATGTGGCCCCCACACGTCAGGTTTGACCCCAGCCAGCCGCAGTTGACCACTGACGTCATGCTGACATCATGTTGGCGCAATAATTATAATTTCTGGAATTAATTTAAATCAGGAAATTCCAGAATATAATTTAAACTTCAAAAATTCATAACTTTTATTCTGTAACTCCAAATTGGACAAATTATATATGAAAAATGATCAGAAAAATCCAATCTATCCATCTGTACTATTTTCATGCATGATCAAACAAGTTAAATTGATGTTTTAAGCAGAACAAGGAAAAGCACTTTAAAAGGCCATGTTTGAGTTTGAAATTTGAATCTTTGATTCAAATTTGTTCAAACCCTTCTGGTTTTAGTTGCATTAGCCCAACACACTCATATTGCCATGTTTCATGCATGCATCATATTGTTGCACATTGTTTGGTGATGTTTGCGTATCGATGTCCTTTGCGACAGGTTCTGCCCCGAGGAGTACCGTGATTACCCTAACGAAGAATCATATCCGTGCATCGAACCATCAGGCAAGCAACCAACCATTTGATCATATCGATACAATCCCATGTTCTCGCTCCTGCTCTCTTTTACTGCATTAAGACAACGCGTTTCAAACTGCTGTGTGCTACGGTAGTTGAACCCATTTCCTCTGCATGACCTGTCATTGCCACAGTAACTAGATGAAACCCACTAGCATGTGTAGGAGTTGATTGAGCCATGTGTATGTGTTGTTCCTACCTTGCTATGCCTGCTATGCTTAGAGTCGTGTCAGGTCTGGTTCATCTGGGTGATGGGCTAGAGTGAAATGTTAATGTCGGTAATGAGAGTGGTGTGGTGAACACAATTTGGTAAAGGTATCGATGAGAGGCCATGTAGGAGTACATGGTGGGTTGTTTCATTGAAGCCGACCCTAAGCACCGAGATCTGTATATGTGATTTAAGATACAGCTACTACCATGCATTGGGCCCTGAAATATGACCCCGCTCGACTTCTTATTCACCCTAGCTCTCTGTCCAGGAGTTGCAAGTAGTTTCTGGTGTTTGTAGCCTACTGGAGGCCGTGGACAGCGCTGACCGTAGGGGTGGGCTATGATGCGGTAGGTACGTGGCCGGGTGTACCGGATACCCGTTAGGTATCTCGGGAACCTTGTTCACATCGTTCGGGGCCGTATGGGAAACCTCGGCCGGACTCCCTGCGGATGGAACCTGAATAGGCGATAAACCTGGACTAGAGGCTTAAGTGTTTAGATAGGTCGTGGTCTACACCCACGTCGGCTTTCGCTTGAAGTCTGCCGAGCACATGTCGTGTGCAGACGCTAAGTGGTGGAAACATGTATGAAGAAGTACACCCCTGTAGGGTTATCATAATCTATTCGAATAGCCGCGTCCGCGGTAAAGGACTACTTGGTTGCCGATACAGTTCATAGACAAGTAAATGGAAACTACTAAAAGCCTCAAGATAAGTGTGAGTGCCGAGGATGGCTCTTCCGTAGGAAGACGGAGGTGGATCCTCGGTAGTGTATTGAAGTGGTGAGTAGTGGACTCGTGTGCGCAAAACCATTTCAAGTTGAAGTATCGTAGGATAGCCTAGCCAAGAGTCAAAGCTGGCTTGCTGCAATAACTCCACCAACCCTTCTTGATAATATGCATGTATGTAGGACCTGATGTAAGTCTTGCTGAGTACCTTTGTACTCATGTTGCTATAATCTACATTTTTACAGAAGACGCTGCAACCCCTTCTGATGGGTTCTATGTAGACGTTGACATCAACGAGTAGGCTAAAGACCCAGGTGGTGACCCTGAGCTTGTGATGGACCACGTAGTATAGCTAGGCTTTCCAAGCCTCTTTTATTTTACTAGTTGTCTGTACTCAGACAATGTACTTCCGCTGCTGGTTTGTATGACTGTATGACTTGTATGTTGGGTCATGAGACCCGTACCTTTGTGTATGATATGTATGGCTCCCTGAGCCTTAAATAAAGTACTTGTGTCGTAGAGTCATGTTGTGATGCTTCGTTGTATTTGCACATATCGAGCATATTGTGTGTATGATTGAAATGCTTGGTATGTGTGGGATCTGACTATCTAGTTGTTTATCTTTAGTAGCCTCTCTTACCGAGAAATGTCTCCTAGTGTTACCGTTGAGCCATGGTAGCTTGCTACTGCTCTGGAACACTTAGGCTGGCTGGCATGTGTCCTTCTTCGTTCCTGTGTCTGTCCCTTCGGGGAAATGTCACGCTTTGAGTACCGGAGTCCTGTTAGCCCGCTACAGCCCGGTTTACCTGAGTCCTGCTAGCCCAGTGCTACAGCCCGGACCCACTTGCTGATGACCGACACGTTCGAAGCTGGGTCATGGATGCCTGTCCCTGTAAGTCTGTGCCACTTTGGGTTTACGACTAGTCATGTCAGCCTGGGCTCTTTATCATATGGATGCTAGCGACACTATCATATACGTGAGCCAAAAGGCGCAAACGGTCCCAGGAAAAGGTAAGACGACACCCGTGGGGATACCGTGCGTGAGGCCGCAAAGTGATATGAGGTGTTACCGGCTAGATCGATGTGACATCGAGTCGGGGTCCTGACAGCGTTGGCATCAGAGCCGGACTGCCTGTAGGTTCTCCAAGCCAAACTGGTCGATGTTGAGTCTAGAAATTCTTTAGTTATATGTAGGGGAATTGTTTGTGGGTTGGAACGTAAGGCTCTTTTACTCCTTTATCTTATGACATTCTGATCTGAGTCAGTCCATTCTTCCACCGGGGGTTAAGGAATTAGGATCTGTTCTCTCTATCAGGATCACGAGTTACTAATCAGTAGTACCTTATAAGTTGATGGATTCAAGCCTAGTTCAGTTCTACTACCACATTATGTTGCTAGAATGGTTTCAGAACTTTGATATGATGATGTTGAGTGTGTACGAAATCCTTTGTCAAATGTCTCAAAATCCTTTTTGAGCATTTACAGCTGTTATGCTGCCGAAATTTTGCTAGAAGTTCTAATGCCTTTGCATTATGATTGTGCTTTCAAATGGCCACTCGCGACCTCAATCAAGTGGTTCGCCTGACTCGATGCCTAGATGTACCCGGCCATACTGCCAAGTTGGTCAGGGTAATGACTGAGGCTGGATACCGTTGGTATCCTGAGTACACGGTCGAAGAGCAATTCCGAGACTTTAATCAAAGCCAGTATCTCTGCACTGTCAGGATATTTCCATCTTATCCTGGATCCACCGAGCCTCTTCACTGCTCCTATGGACTCGGGGTTACTATTGAGATGGCTGTGCAGGACGCCGCCTACTCTATGATGACCATTATGCGAGTCAGATCTGGTTTATTTCGGGACTCTGATTTCCGGTATATGCCAGGATCACTTCCGGGAGCACAAGGGTATCTCCAAGCTATCTATGCTGACCCCACTCAGGAGGATTCACGGACTCGCACCACTGCTGAGATGCTCGAGGATAAGGACCGTGAAAATCGGGCCTTGAGGTTAGAGCTCTTCAATACCCGTGCTGACCACTGGGCCACTTTGACTCGGTTCGCACCGGCGGTGCAAGCTGGATATTCAGATATGCGCGATCTCTATCCTGTGAGATCTGCTCTGCCAGACGTGATGGGTTGGCGTGATGTAGGAGGCATCACCCCACCTCGCGGTCCCCGCAGGCCACCGTCTGTTGGTCCAAGACCTCATCCTAGCCCCTATGGTCCACAAGCTCCGCGAGACCGTCTGTTTCCGGATGATCATGTTGAACTTCCAGGCTATGGAGGCGACTTCTACGAGGACTACTACGGATCGGTCTGAGTTAGCGGTAGTATCACTAGTTCGCACTAGCTGTGTCGTCTATCGTCCCGTGTGACTCGTGGGATATGACCTAGTTTGTACTCTTTCCGGAGGTGTAGAAAAATAATGTATAGGAGCTTGGGATGCCTCCGATAAGATGTAATCCTCTTTCACCGTAATAGTACTTTGTTTGGTCTTGTACTAAACCCTGTATGGTGTGTATGACGATGGAATAAAAGAAGCAGTTTCTGTATCTACCATGTCATACGGATGATCATCTTGCATTCCGAGTTATTCCTTACATTATGTATCCTATGTCGGATTTTATCATTCTGACTAACTCATTGTCTTGTTTACCTAGGATGGTCAACACACGCACTAACCCTGCTCCTCAAGAGCAGGCCGAAGGCAGTGAATTCAGGGATGCAAATCTGCCTCATCCTCCTTCACTAGCCGAGGTTATATGGAAGCTGAGAGAAACAAGCGGGAGACCAACCGTTTGTTGGAGCGTATTGAACAGAACACAGCACACCATCAGAGGACTAACGTGGTGTCACTCAGTGATTTTATCAAATTACGTCCATCCACGTTCCACCACTCCGTCGAGCCTCTCGACGCTGATGACTGGCTTCGTAGTATCTCTCACAAACTGCGTTCCGCGCTGGTAGCGGAGGCTGACAAGGTCACCTTTGCTGCATATCATCTTGAAGGCCCCGCCAGTCTATGGTGGGAGAATTATGGAGCTATGCGCCCAGCAGACCATGTCACTACTTGGGCTGAATTCAGCGAGGCTTTCCGTGAACATCACATTCCGGAAGGTCTCATGGACCGTAAACGTGAGGAATTCTGCAATTTCACCCAAGGCTGACTTTCTGTGGATGTTTATAGCAGGGAGTTTGGTAATCTCGCACGATATGCAACCGAGGAAGTTTCTACTGACGCCAAGAAGCAAGCAAGGTTCCGTAAGGGACTTAGTCCTGAGCTTCGCCGCGACCTCCGTCTGCATGAGTGCACATCTTTTCAGAAACTTGTCAATAAAGCCATCAGTGCTGAAACTGGTCAGACTGACTATGACGCAACACGCAAGCATGGCCGTGATATGGGTTCCTCATCCGGTGCTGGTCCTCAGAAGCGCCGCGTGTGGGTGCCCAACACCGCCCTGCCACCCAGGTTCACACCGAGGCCATCTTTCCAGGCGCCTCGCCCTATTCAACAGTCTGCACCGGCCAAGCCCTATGGGGGTCCATCTAACAATGCTCCTCCACGTACCAGTTCCGTGACTTGTTTCAAGTGTGGGGAATCTGGTCACTATATGCGTGAGTGTCCCCAGACCAACCCCAATCAATCTGCTAAAGCTGTTGGCCGTGGCAAGCCGACAGGGAAAGTGTTTCATGCTAAACCGGTCACCGCTTCACGTGGCCATGTCAACTGTATCTCCGCCGAAGAAGCTCAAGAGGATCCCAACGTCGTTCTCGGTACGCTTCTTGTTAGTTGCCACCCGGCATCTGTTCTTTTCGATACAGGAGCCTCTCATTCTTTTATATCCGAAAATTATGCTCGTTTGCATAACGTTGCATTCTGTGACATGCCAACCTCTATGGTAATTCAAACTCCGGGATCCAAATGGCAAACTTCTAGAGTAAGCCATGGAAATGAAATCCAAGTCGACAGACTTGTTTTTCTCGCATCTTTGATAGCCCTTAAATCTTCAGATATTAATATCATTTTGGGTATGGACTGGATGTCAGCTCATCAAGCCAAAATTGATTGCTCCTCTAGGACTGTTCAACTCACCCATCCTTCGGGGAAGATAGTCAATGTCTTGACCCGAATAGCCAAGCGACAATTATATTCTCTTAACGCCAGCCCTTTGCCAGACCTTGAGGACATTCCGGTAGTCCGTGACTTCCCAGATGTTTTTCCAGAGGAATTGCCAGGTGTTCCACCTGACAGGGATGTTGAGTTCGTAATAGACCTCATCCCCGGAACCGTTCCGATTGCTAGAAGACCTTATAAGATGGCACCACTAGAACTAGCCGAGCTTAAGAAACAACTCGATGAATCCTTGAAAAAGGGTTTCATCCGCCCAAGTTCATCTCCGTGGGCTTGCCCCGTCCTATTCGTCAAGAAGAAGGATGGTACGGACCGGATGGTTGTAGATTACCGACCTGTCAATTTGGTCACAATCAAGAACAAATATCCACTTCCTAGGATCAACGATCTGTATGATCAGCTCGCTGGATCCTCAGTCTTCTCCAAGATGGATTTGAGGTTGGGCTACCATCAAATCAAAATCAGAAACGGGGACATTCCTAAAACGGCCTTTGTTACTCGTTATGGCCAATACGAGTACACCGTCATGTCTTTCGGTTTAACCAACGCTCCAGCCACCTTTTCTCGGTTAATGAACTCAATCTTCATGGAGTATCTGGACAAATTCGTCGTGGTGGATCGTCTTTCCAAAGTAGCTCATTTCTTACCTGTTCGTGAGAGTATAACCGCTAGTCAGCTGGCAGATTTGTACATCTCCCGAATAGTGTCTCTCCATGGGGTTCCTTTGGAAATTAACTCGGATCGAGGAAGTCTTTTCACCTCTCAATTTTGGGAAAGTTTCCAAAATGCTATGGGGACTCGTCTCTCCTTTAGCACCGCCTTCCACCCTCAGTCGAGTGGTCAAGTGGAACGCGTCAACCAGATTCTAGAAGACATGCTTCGAGCCTCTGTTATCTCATTCGGAATGGATTGGGAGAAGTGCCTTCCATTTGCCGAATTCGCTTACAACAACAGCTATCAATCTAGCTTGGGTAAAGCCCCTTTTGAAGTTCTCTATGGACGACGGTGTCGAACACCCCTTAACTGGTCAGAGACTGGGGAAAGACAATTCTTTGGTCCGGACATGATTCAGGAAGCAGAAGAACAAGTTCGCATCGTTCGTGAAAAGTTGAAAACAGCCCAATCTCGTCAAAAGAGTCAATATGACCGAAAACATAAGGCTATGACTTTCGAGGTTGACGAGAAGGCTTATCTTCGGGTCACCCCTCTGAAGGGAACCCATCGTTTAGGTATCAAAGGCAAATTGGCTCCTCGTTACATTGGACCTTTTCGCATTCTCGCCAAACGAGGAGAAGTTGCCTACCAGTTGGAACTACCTCCGCACCTCTCCAGAGTCCACGATGTCTTTCACGTTTCTCAACTCAGGCGTTGCTTCTCGGATCCTATCCGTGAAGTGGACCATGAAACGCTTGATCTCCAAGATAATCTTACATATCGAGAGTACCCCATTCGTATCCTCGATCAGGCCGAACGTACCACCCGACGCCAGAATATCAAGTTTCTCAAAGTTCAATGGTCGCACCATTCGGAAGATGAAGCAACCTGGGAAAGGGAGGATCGTCTTCGACTCGAGTATCCTGCCTTCTTCCCGGAGGAACCCAAATCTCGGGACGAGATTCTTTTGAGTGGGGGTGAGTTGTCACACCCTAGCTAGTCATGCATTAGAGTGTTGCATCATGTTTACTCTTTCATCAGAAACTTGAAATGGGGATCTGTGAAACCCTCAGAATCATTTTTGAAAATGATCCAAATAAAAATTTCTCCAAAAAGGTCCAAGAAAATGCTCATGTTGCTCTCTGAAAATATTGGACAGAGATAAAAATCAAACCAATATTTTTAAGAGCTCATAGGTATTTATTTTGGGCATTTGGAATTAATGCATAAATATTTGCATTGGAAATATATTATTTATATATATTAATATATGTCCAAATATTATGCCACTTATGAAGGAGCTCTGGAATAATATATCTAGCTCCTGCAAAAATTGGCATAAGGAAATAAAATGATTTAATATTTTTTTTTAAATCAAAACAAATGTCAGAAATTAGAAAAACAGAAAATAATTAACAGGAGGAGCTTACCTGGGCTCCTCCACTGTGCGGCCCAGCCAGCAGCCGGCCCAGCCCACCTCCCTCCTCTGTCGTCTTCGTCCCGACAGAGGGAGGGGAGTGTGGCCGGCGCGCGCGCGCGCCACCGCGCCACGCCACCTCTCTCCCTGCCTGCCTGCCCTTCCCTCCTCGCCTCGATGCCCTGGACGACGCCACGCCTCCCCCCTGCTCTCTCTCACTCTCCCCGGCTCTTCCCTTCTCTCCCTCGCTCTCTCTCTCACACGGCCGAACACCACCGTCGCCGCCGTTCGCCATAGCCGCCATCTCCGGCCACCCCTCGCTCCCCCGACCAGCTCAGAAGCTCCGCCACGACCCCCTCTTCCTCCCCACCGCTCCACGGTTCCCCGGAAGCCCTGCATCGCCGCTACGTCGCCGTTCCCCTCTTCGGGCTCCGACCATCGTCGCCGTCGAATTCGTCATCTCCAGCGCATCCCCGAGCCCGCTAACCATCCCTGCAGCTCCGCGGTGAGCCCCCGGATCGTTTCCCCCTTCTCCCCTGGTCTCTCCCGACCTCTAGGCCCTAGCCCCACCTTGGCCAAGAGCTCCACGCCGCCGGCGATGTCGCCGTCGTGGCCACGGTCACCGTAGCACCCAACCGAGCACACTATCGTGCTCCACACCTCACTAGGATCACGCAGCATGCACCAACGCCTCCCCAAAACCTCTGCAACACCGATCCCGACCGCACCCGAACTCCGGCGGCCGCAGCCGAGCTCGCCGCCATCGACTCCGGCCACCCCAGGGCCAGCCACGACCACCGTCCGACGCGCCGTCGAGCTAGCTATCCAACGCACCTAGCCGCACGCCGTTTGGAGCACCACAGAGGAAACCCGAGGCCCCTGTATGCCGCGGACCTCGCCGGCGACTAACCGCCGGCGGGTTTGACTTGTCCGACCTGAGGTTTGACCCCCCCAGGGTCACTGACGCGTGGGCCCCATCGGCCAGGTGGTCAGTTAGTGCTAATTACCGATAGTCAACCCCCCCTGACACTGACAGTGGGCCCCAGCGCCACTAATCCCTAATTAAGATTAATTTAAACCTGTTAAACCCCCCCTGTCACTGACATGTGGCCCCCACACGTCAGGTTTGACCCCAGCCAGCCGCAGTTGACCACTGACGTCATGCTGACGTCATGTTGGCGCAATAATTATAATTTCTGGAATTAATTTAAATCAGGAAATTCCAGAATATAATTTAAACTTCAAAAATTCATAACTTTTATTCTGTAACTCCAAATTGGACAAATTATATATGAAAAATGATCAGAAAAATACAATCTATCCATCTGTAATATTTTCATGCATGATCAAACAAGTTAAATGGATGTTTTAAGCAGAACAAGGAAAAGCACTTAAAGAGGCCATGTTTGAGTTTGAAATTTGAATCTTTGATTCAAATTTGTTCAAACCCTTCTGGTTTTAGTTGCATTAGCCCAACACACTCATATTGCCATGTTTCATGCATGCATCATATTGTTGCACATTGTTTGGTGATGCTTGTGTATCGGTGTCCTTTGCGACAGGTTCTGCCCCGAGGAGTACCGTGATTACCCTAACGAAGAATCATATCCGTGCATCGAACCATCAGGCAAGCAACCAACCATTTGATCATATCGATACAATCCCATGTTCTCGCTCCTGCTCTCTTTTACTGCATTAAGACAACGCGTTTCAAACTGCTGTGTGCTACGGTAGTTGAACCCATTTCCTCTGCATGACCTGTCATTGCCACAGTAACTAGATGAAACCCACTAGCATGTGTAGGAGTTGATTGAGCCATGTGTATGTGTTGTTCCTACCTTGCTATGCCTGCTATGCTTAGAGTCGTGTCAGGTCTGGTTCATCTGGGTGATGGGCTAGAGTGAAATGTTAATGTCGGTAATGAGAGTGGTGTGGTGAACACGATTTGGTAAAGGTATCGATGAGAGGCCATGTAGGAGTACATGGTGGGTTGTTTCATTGAAGCCGACCCTAAGCACTGAGATCTGTATGTGTGATTTAAGATACAGCTACTACCATGCATTGGGCCCTGAAATATGACCCCGCTCGACTTCTTATTCACCCTAGCTCTCTGTCCAGGAGTTGCAAGTAGTTTCTGGTGTTTGTAGCCTACTGGAGGCCGTGGACAGCGCTGACCGTAGGGGTGGGCTGTGATGCGGTAGGTACGTGGCCGGGTGTACCGAATACCCGTTAGGTATCTCGGGAACCTTGTTCACATCGTTCGGGGCCGTATGGGAAACCTCGGCCGGACTCCCTGCGGATGGAACCTGAATAGGCGATAAACCTGGACTATAGGCTTAAGTGTTTAGGTAGGTCGTGGTCTACACCCACGTCGGCTTTCGCTTGAAGTCTACCGAGCACATGTCGTGTGCAGACGCTAAGTGGTGGAAACATGTATGAAGAAGTACACCCCTGCAGGGTTATCATAATCTATTCGAATAGCCGCGTCCGCGGTAAAGGACTACTTGGTTGCCTATACAGTTCATAGACAAGTAAATGGAAACTACTAAAACCCTCAAGATAAGTGTGAGTGCCGAGGATGGCTCTTCCGTAGGAAGACGGAGGTGGATCCTCGGTAGTGTATTGAAGTGGTGAGTAGTGGACTCGTGTGCGCAAAACATTTCAAGTTGGAGTATCGTAGGATAGCCTAGCCAAGAGTCAAAGCTGGCTTGCTGCAATAACTCCACCAACCCTTCTTGATAATATGCATGTATGTAGGATCTGATGTAAGTCTTGCTGAGTACCTTTGTACTCATGTTGCTATAATCTACATTTTTACAGAAGACGCTGCAACCCCTTCTGATGGGTTCTATGTAGACGTTGACATCAACGAGTAGGCTAAGGACCCAGGTGGTGACCCTGAGCTTGTGATGGACCACGTAGTATAGCTAGGCTTTCCAAGCCTCTTTTATTTTACTAGTTGTCTGTACTCAGACAATGTACTTCCGCTGCTGGTTTGTATGACTGTATGACTTGTATGTTGGGTCGTGAGACCCGTACCTTTGTGTATGATATGTATGGCTCCCTGAGCCTTAAATAAAGTACTTGTGTCATAGAGTCATGTTGTGATGCTTCGTTGTATTTGCACATATCGAGCATATTGTGTGTATGATTGAAATGCTTGGTATGTGTGGGATCTGACTATCTAGTTGTTTATCTTTAGTAGCCTCTCTTACCGGGAAATGTCTCCTAGTGTTACCGCTGAGCCATGGTAGCTTGCTACTGCTCTGGAACACTTAGGCTGGCCGGCATGTGTCCTTCTTCGTTCCTGTGTCTGTCCCTTCGGGGAAATGTCACGCTTTGAGTACCGGAGTCCTGTTAGCCCGCTACAGCCCGGTTTACCGGAGTCCTGCTAGCTAAGTGCTACAGCCCGGACCCACTTGCTGATGACCGACACGTTCGAAGCTGGGTCATGGATGCCTGTCCCTGTAAGTCTGTGCCACTTTGGGTTTACGACTAGTCATGTCAGCCCGGGCTCTTTATCATATGGATGCTAGCGACACTATCATATATGTGAGCCAAAAGGCGCAAACGGTCCCGGGAAAAGGTAAGACGACACCCGTGGGGATACCGTGCGTGAGGCCGCAAAGTGATATGAGGTGTTACCGGCTAGATCGATGTGACATCGAGTCGGGGTCCTGACATATTGTCTAAATTATGTACAATAATATATTTTGTAACCTGTGAAAATATCAGAAATGAAAAAAATCCCTAATATTCATACTAGTGGCGCACCACACAAGACACTAATGGTGCACTTTGATAATCACACTAATGGCGCATCACCCACTGGTGCGCCATTAGTATGCCAAAGCACATGGGTACATATGCCCCCCTGTGAGGCATTCTAATGGCGCACTGTGGGCTATACTAATGGCGCACTATGTGGTGCACCATTAGAACACCAGATACTAATGGCGCACCGGTGGTGCGCCATTAGAATTTAATTCTAATGGCGTGATGCTAGTGGCGCACCAGTAGTGCGCCATTAGTAGGCAAAACTGGTGCACCACTAGCATGCCTTTTCCCAGTAGTGCTTGTTATTTATGGAATTAATCTTTCTATTTTGACAAAGTACATGTCCATTAATGGTAGAAGAAAGATTAAGGATGTTGCGGAAATTGGCATCTAGGCTAGATTTTATCTCTTTAATAGATTCGTTTTGGTAAGAAAGCAAAAGAGATGTGATTTCAGCTTTCTCGTTAATGGGGTGCCCAAATATAGTTTTCATCCTCTCATAGGTATCTGTGGGGTCCCCTTCAAGAAAACCCTCCTCGAAAATAGAATCTAAAACTTGTTTGAACGAAGCGGGCAGCCCAACATAAAAGCCTTTTAAGTAAACCTCAATTTGATATTGGGATACATAGCTAGCCCGGATCCTTAACAGCCTATCCCAAGCATCTTTCAAAGATTCATCAAGTAAATAACGAAAAATTCCAGAATCATGTTCATAAAAAATACTAAGGTTCTCATTGATAACCCCGGCAAGTTTTTCCATAGCATTCCGATCTATGAGTTTAGATAAGATAGCAGGATTGTCTAAAGCACTAGAACTTGGGAGAGAACCCCCAATTCTTTTGGGTTCCAACATGGCGAGGGAAAAGCGAGCGAAAAGAGGTAAAAAGAGAAAGAGAGGGAGGATAGAGAGAGAGGGCGAATAAAATGGCAAGCGTGAAGTGGGGGAGAGGAAAACGAGAGGCAAATGGCAAATATTGTAATGCGGGAGATAAGGGTTGTGATGGGTACTTGGTATGTTGACTTTTGCATAAACTCCCCGGCAACGGAGCCAGAAATGGCTCGTTGTCGGGAGTCAAATCTTGACTTGCGCGAACCTCCCCGGCAACGGCGCCAGAAATATTCTTACTACCTATTGAGCACTGCGTTGGATTTCCTTGAAGAGGAAAGGATGATGCAGCAAAGTAGCGTAAGTATTTCCCTCAGTTTTTGAGAACCAAGGTATCAATCCAGTAGGAGGCTACGCGCGAGTCCCTCGTACCTGCACAAAACAAATAACTCCTCGCAACCAACGTGATAAGGGATTGTCAATCCCTTCATGGTCACTTACGAGAGTGAGATCTGATAGATATGATAGAATAATATTTTCGGTATTTTTGTGATAAAGATGCAAAGCAAAATAAAAAGCAAAGGAAATAACTAAGTATTGGAGGATTAATATGATGAAGATAGACCCTGGGCCATAGGTTTCACTAGTGGCTTCTCTCAAGAGCATAAGTATTTTACGGTGGGTGAACGAATTACTGTTGAGCAATTGACAGAATTGAGCATAGTTATGAGAATATCTAGGTATGATCATGTATATAGGCATCACGTCCAAGACAAGTAGACCGACTCCTGCCAGCAACTACTACTATTACTCCACTCATCGACTGCTATCTAGCATGCAGCTAGAGTATTAAGTTCATGAAAATAGAGTAACGCCTTAAGCAAGATGACATGATGTAGAGGGATAAATTCATGCAATATGATAAAAAAAACATCTTGTTATCCTCGATGGCAACAATTCAATACGTGCCTTGCTTCCCCTACTGTCACTGGGAAAGGACACCGCAAGATTGAACCCAAAGCTAAGCACTTCTCCCATTGCAAGAAAGATCAATCTAGTAGGACAAACCAAACTGATAATTCGAAGAGACTTGCAAAGATAACCAATCATACGTAAAAGAATTCAGAGAAGATTCAAATATTGTTCATAGATAATCTTGATCATAAACCCACAATTCATCGGTCTCAACAAACACACCGCAAAAAGAAGATTACATCAAATAGATCTCCACAAGAGAGGGGGAGAACATTGTATTGAGATCCAAAAAGAGAGAAGAAGCCATCTAGCTAATAACTATGGACCCGAAGGTCTGAGTTAAACTACTCACACTTCATCGGAGATGCTATGGTGTTGATGTAGAAGCCCTCCGTGATGGATGCCCCTTCGGCGGAGCTTCGGAATAGGCCCCAAGATGGGATCTCGTGGACACAGAAGGTTGCGGCGATGGAATTAGGTTTTTGGCTCCGTATCTGATCATTTGGGGGTACGTAGGTATATGTAGGAGGAAGGAGTATGTCGGTGGAGCAACAAGGGGCCCACGAGGGTGGAGGGCGCGCCTGGGGGGGGGGGTAAGCGTGCCCCCTACCTTGTGGCTTCCCTGTTGGTTGCTTGATGTAGGGTCCAAGTCTCCTGGATCTTGTTTGTTCCAAAAATCACGTTCCCAAAGGTTTCATTCCGTTTGGACTCCGTTTGATATTCCTTTTCTTCGAAACCCTAAAATAGGCAAAAAGAACAATTCTGGGCTAGGCCTCCGGTTAATAGGTTACTCCAGAAAATAATATAAAAGTGGATAATAAAGCCCAATAATGTCCAAAACAGTAGATAATATAGCATGGAGCAATCAAAAAATATAGATACGTTGGATACGTATCACATACCAGCCTATGGGCCTCCTAGCTAGGTTTTACTTTTTCTTAAAGATCGGCAGCCCAATGTATTTTTTAATAAAACACAGATCTCTGTTCTATTTATCTATATATAAGAATAATAATGTTGTGTCCAATTTATGTTTTCCCTTCTAACCACATTATATATATTTATATTATTGCTATTATTGTATATTTTATAGAGACTTATATATACATTATAAAAACATCCCACGTGTTATTAACTTATAAAAGTAAATGTTTAACATATGTTGGCAAGAAAAATCCTCGTTGTTTTTGACTCAGTGGCAAGGAAAATCCTGGTGATTGCGTACAAAAGCTTGCGAAGATTTTAAAAGACCAATGTAAAAATAACGCGCTCATTTTTGTTTTGAGCACTAACTCGCTAATTTGTTAATTTTATATATAAAAAATGTGTCGCGCCGGTTTATTTTCTAATATTAATCTCTCCTTCTAACCTAACATTATATAGAGAACGAGCCCAGCTAATTCGTGTATTTCAAGAAAGTGCAAATGGGCTGGGATTTCTTAGAAAATATTAAATGGGCCGCGTTGACGCAAAATTATTTGTTCACCCAGCCCAGCAAATGGACTGTAAATTCTCGAAAACATGGGTTAAATATATGCCACATTTTTGGAGGCTGACATGTGGGCCAATAGGTCGAAGCCTACGCAAGGTGTTGTCAACTTGGTCAACAAATGATTATGACATCCACAGCTACTGGATTTATATCCAACGGCCGGCATGCACCTTCAACCTCTCGTCTTCTTCCTCCAGCATCGCCGGGACCGCCTGGTTTGGCCTCCGGTGGCTGGCGGCTGCGCTTAGCACGCATCGCTGTGAAGTGCTACCCCACTGCCGGCCAGGCTATATCTCCACCCCTCCACACCTCCTGTTATGCTCCGCCGGTGTGGTCAACAAACGAGAGTCATCGGAAGAGGACTGTACGTGGAGAGCCTAATGGCTGGGACCCACGAGGTCCATGGTCACACAGAAGGAAAGTTCCTCCTTATTAAGCTAAAAAATGTTTCCTCCCCCTGAAAGCTGGGACCCACCAGTTGTATCTCCGCACGAAAGGAAGTGCCTCCTTGTTATGTGAAAAAACTATTCCTCCCATTGACAGCTGGGACCCGTTATATTCTGTGGCTGACTTGTGGGCCTACTAAGCGGACGTGTATGCATGGATTTTTCAACTTAATCAACAAAAGATTCTAGCAGCTGGACCATTGGATGTTAATCCAACAGCCGTGCTCCTTCTTCAACCTCTGTTCTTGCTCCTGTCTCCCGTGAGCGGCACCGCGGCAGTGCTGTCGTGCACCCAAACCAGTCAAGTTTCCCACTCCTCTCCATCTGCGACTCCACTGCCGCATTTTCCCCATCTCCGAGTGGTTCCAGTCTAGGGCCTCACCGTCGTCCACTGGCCTTGGTGTGCCCGGCATGATGTGGTCAACATGGTCAACAAACGAGATTCATCGGAAGATGACTGTACATGAGAGGCTGATAATGGGGACGCACCACGCCCATGGATGCATGCATGCAACTGCATCATTTTTACCCTAAAAAATAATGTTTTCTCCCCCTGACTGCTGGGACCCACTGATAACCCACAAGTATAGGGGATTGCAATAGGTTTTGAGGGTAGATTATTCAACCCAAATTTATTGATTCGACACAAGGGGAGCCAAACAATATTCTCAAGTATTAACAGTTGAGTTGTCAATTCAACCGCACCTGAAAGACTTAATATCTGCAGAAAAGTATTTAGTAGCAAAGTAATATGGAAGTAACGGTAATGATCACAAAAGTAACAGTAGCGGTTTTGTAGCGATTGTATAAGTGGCAACGGTAAAGTAACTAAGCAAAGATCAATATGTGAAAAGCTCGTAGGAATTGGATCAGTGATGGATAATTATGTCGAATGCGATTCCTCATGCAACAGTTATAACATAGGGTGACACAGAACTAGCTCCAGTTCATCAATGTAATGTAGGCATTTATTCGGCATATAGTCATATGTGCTTATGGGAAAGAACTTGCATGACATCTTTTGTCCTACCCTCCTGTGGTAGCGGGGTCCTATTGGAAACTAAGGGATATTAAGGCCTTCTTTTAATAGAGTACTGAAACAAAGCATTAACACTTAGTGAATACATGAACTCCTCAAACTACGGTCATCACAGGGAGTGGTCCTAATTATTATCACTTCGGGGTTACCGGATCATAACACATAGTAGATGACTATTAACTTGCAAAATAAGATCAAGAACTCACATATATTCATGAAAACATAATAGATTAAGATCTGAAATCATGGCACTCGGGCCCTAGTGACAAGCATTAAGCATAGCAAAGTCATAGCAACATCAATCTCAGAACATAATGGATACTAGGGATCAAACCCTAACAAAACTAACTCAATTACATGATAAATCTCATCCAACCCATCACTGTCCAGCAAGCCTACGGTGAAATTACTCACGCACGGCGGTGAGCATCATGAAATTGGTAATGGAGGAAGGTTGATTATGATGATGGCGAGGGATTCCCCTCTTTGAAGCCCCGAACAAACTCCAGATCAGCCCTCCCAAGAGAGCTTAGGGCTTGGCGGCGGCTCTATATCGTAAAACGTGATGAATCCTTCTCTCTGAATTTTTTTCTCCCCGAACATGAATATATAGAGTTGGAGTTGAGGTCAGTGGAGCCTCAGGGGGCCCACGAGATAGGTGGGCATGCCCCAGGGGGTGGGTGCGCCCCCACCCTCGTGGGCAGGGTGTGGGCCCCCTGGTGTTGATTCTTTCGCCAATATTTTTTATAAATTCCAAAAATACTCTCTGTGAAGTTTCAGGTCATTCCGAGAACTTTTATTTCTGCACAAAAATAACACCATAGCGATCTGCTGAAAATAGTGTCAGTTTGGGTTAGTTCCATTCAAATCATGCAAGTTAGAGTCCAAAACAAGGTCAAAAGTGTTTGGAAAAGTAGATACGATGGAGACGTATCACCCACCAGCTACATCTTCACACGCAAGGAAGTGCGTCCTTATTACGGACAAAAAATGATTCCCCCTGATAGCTGGGACCCAGGAGCTATATCTTCGCACGCAAGGAAGTGCGTCCTTATCCTCCTTGACAGCTGGGACCCACCTGGTCGAAGCGTACATACCGTTGTCTATCTTGTCGCGAATGGGTACGTACATATTGGTCGATTGGTCGCTCTGCAACGATGAACCGTGGCCGAGTAAGTAGTGGCACATGTCATAGTAGAGATCCCCACATAGCAGTTCAGGCTGTCCCGTCTGAACCGTGTACACGTACATACAACCACAAGCCAAAAAATACGGCCACACACGTACATACGAGCGGGGTCTCGAACGCCTACTCGCACATACGTACGACCAGGGCTCGTGTACATGGCTGGGTCGGAACGGAGAAACTCTGTCGTCGTGTTCATCGGGAGACAACCAGCTTGGACGGAACAACCGATCGAAACGAGGCCTGGCATAGCGTAGAATGGAGGAAACGACCTTGTGTTTGACCGGCCATGGTCGAAATGGGATCATGTTCATTGGGAGGGGTCTGAAGTACTACAAAACGGAGGAAACAGACTTCTCTTGGACCTCCTATGGTCGAAACGGGGTCCTGTTGATCAGGAGGGGGTGGTGTACTGCAAAACGGAGGAAATGGACTTGTGTTGGAGTGCTCCGGTCGAAACGGGGGTCCTGTTCATCGGGAGGGGTGTGGCGTACTGCAAAATGGGACTCCACGGGATATTGTTCATCTCCACCGTCGACTGCCTTTACGGGCTACTGTTCATCCACCGTCGACCTCCTCCAGCCTCCACCTATGACTGTTCATCCACGGGCTCCTATTCATCTAGCTTCCACCGCTCCTCCATCGGCTACTGTTCAACCAACCCTCTCCACGGGCTACTGTTCATCCAGCCCTCCACCGTCTATTGTTCATTCAGCCCTCCATGTGTCCTATTCATCCAGCACTCCACAGGGTCCTGTTCATCCACCCCAACCGGCTCGATCGGGGTCCTGTTCATCCAGCGGCAACGGCCTCTACTACCACGGGGTCCTATTCATCCCACCCCCACTGGGAACTATTCATCCACCCCCCCCCCAAACAACGCTCACTGTTCATCAAGAGGCAGCATCAATCGGCTTCAGTTAGCAGCAGTAGTGAAGGGATCACTGGGGTTCAGTTAACAGCAAGGGATCGATTGGGGCTCAGTAATGTAGCTATTGCAATCTCTCGGGTTCAGTTAGAGCCCAACGCCTCGCTTGGGTTCAGTTAGAGCGCAACGCCTCGCACACACGCGCGTACGTGTACGAGAGAAACACGGAAACCTTCGTGCATCACTCAGCCCCGACCACCCACCGTAACAGGGAACACCCCGATATTTTCCTCGCCCTCACTTCTACCACGTTTTTTCTGTCATGGACGGGCCAAAGAATGTCATGCAGCTGCGTGTCCGGCCCGCCTAGGACGAAAAGCCCATTTTCTGTCATGATTTTTTGTCATAGAAGTAGGAGCCCACCACATCTATGATGATACCGGGTTTTGTCACAATTATCATCATAGAAGTGTCATAATCATGACAGAAAAAATGGTTTGGCCCAAAATGTCACGGAAGTGACTTTTCTTTGTAGTGCAATGGCTGAACGACATGAGTCCAATGGTTGGAAATTTGAGCACAACGGTAACATTACTTGCGGAGCAAGTAATGCTAACTCCTCAGTCAGAAAGATATCTCCTGCAGCACGAAGAACAAATTCTACTATTGCCAAGTAATCATTCGGAGCATAAAGAGATTTCTCTCGCATCTTTCATAGGTTTTGGGCTAAGCATCACATCGGATCTAAGCTTCGAGAACATATAGCCCTCTTAATAGTACGGAGGTCCTATGACTCAAACGAACCAAAGAAGAAAGACGAAAAGAATACTACGTCTTCAATGTGTCTTCGACTTTCGTTCACTGCATTCAATTTCTTCGTACGATGATACCAAACCAAATGCTTCACGTCAGCAATAACTTTCGAGGGGATCATTCCTTCACAGCAACCTTCTCGTCTACATGTCTTCAATAGATGTAGCTCGTTCTTCTCTACAACGCAGATATACTTTGGTGAGGTTCCTCGAATTTAGTACCGGAGACAACATTCTCTTCGGTTTTGTATGGACTATTTATTTCTGTATGCACTAGCAAACAAATCAGTCCATACCTGTTTCTGTCAGCAATCTCCAAAACACAGGAAGGCAGATATTGCACCAACATGACGTGTCCATGGCGTCGTCCGACCCACAAGCTCACCGCAATCAACGCCAAGTTCTGCAAGAACTGCACGGAGAAGATGCCCATACTACCATCGGACGGCGATAGGAAGCACGCCATCAATCTGACAGGCATGCAGGGTCCACTGTTGATGAGCCTACGCCAGGGAACAATGGCGACCTGCCTTACGAGGTGCGTTGTACAACATTTACCCGAGAGCTGCGCCCCAAAACTTCAAGCCAGGGGTGGGAATTATGAGCATTTACACCATTGCGGTGCAAGCTGTCGGAGCTTGTGACGACAAGGGTTTTCTCCAACTATTTCATGTTAGCTCTCAAGACAAACATCTGATCATGGCTGGTGAATTTACTGGAGGACTCCATTTCCTGTTGGGCATACTTGTGCCATAAGTTTGTTGGCGCCTTCATAGGCGGCCACAAAGTTCCGGGCCAAGAAACTGATCTGCAGTTGATTCCGCAGAAGGAAGATCAGTCGCTCCACAAGTACATACAAAGTTTCAGCAGTGTACAATGCAACCGTTCCCAATATCCACCCTATAGTAATCATTGTCGCGTTCCGCCATAACATGAGGAACAACAAGATGCGGGAAGAATGACCATGACCAAGGTGAGGGATGTCGCTTAGCTTTACGCTCTAGCTGACAAATGTGCATGGGCTGAGGAGGGAAGGAGACTCCTTGGAGAGGGGGTTGATGCAGGATCTAATTAAGAAGATGATGATGTCGCCATTGCCCCTAAGAAGAAGAACCGCAAGTGCAAAGCTGTACTGGCTATAGAGGGATCCGGCAAAAGTGGCTCTGCCAAGAAGGCTAAGGCAGAGAGCTCCGGCAAGGAGGTTGCCGAGTTCTCCTTGTACCAAGCCTTGGCGGCCACTGATCAGACCGGGGGTTGCGGCAGGCAGTATTGCCAGATCCACCACACCAAGAGCCATGACCTTCAAGAGTACCGGCAAGTTGAGCAGCCTGCCAAGAAGTAGAAGGCTGAATATGAAAAGGGAGATAAGGAGAAGGCTGACGGTGCAAATGGGCCCCGAAAAAAACATGGTGGATGAGGAGGTCAGCGCGACAAGACCCAGTAGTAGAAGGAGAAACCTGCAAGAGGTCGAGACAAGAAGGAAGATGATGATGAGTCTAGTGAGACTGAGTTCCAGAAGGCCACAGAAGCAATGTGCATTGACGGAGGTGCATCTTTCCACTCTCCTCACTGCCAACTCAAGTGGTGGGCATGAGGTTAATGCGACAGAGCCGGTGGTGGGTGCCCAGAAGCCCATGAGATGGTCCAACACGCCCATCATTTTTGACATCGAGGACTACCCTGATCGCACAATCGTTGTCGGGTGCTTTCCGTTGTTGGTTTCACCAAAAATACGCAACCTCAAGGTGACAAAGATGCTCGTTGACAATGGGGTTGGTCCCAACTTGATCTCGCATGACGTGATCAAGAGGCTGTAGATTTCTGATGAGGATCTAAAGAAAACTGGCACGTTCCAGGGAATCAATCCAGGATGGAGCCAGCCAAAGGGCAAGATCACTTTGCCGGTGACGTTTGGCAGTGAACTCAACTACAGGACAGAAAAGATCGTCATCGACTTCATCAAGATTCCATTACAATACAATGCGATCCTTGGATGCCCAACACTTGCAAAGTTCATGGAAGCATCCAATTATGCCTACAACACGCTAAAGATGCCTAGGCCGATAAGTGTCATCACCATCCACTCTGACAAGAAAGATGCACTCATATATGCTGATCAACTCTACTGGGAAGCGGTTGCAGCTTCTACCGCCAAGGCGGATGCTCCTACCGACAAAGCTCCCGGGGGGAAGAAGAGGAAGAAGACCAGGAAGACTACTGACTCCGGCAAGCGCGCCTCTTCAGAGCATTGTGCTCCCATCAAGGATGTGCCAGAGAGATCTGCCAACAACAGCAAGAAGAACAAGGCTGCTCCACCAAAAACAAAGGAGGTGCCTGCAAGGGAGGATGGCACAGAGGGCACTTTCACCATAAGTGCCTCTCTTGATGCTAAATAGGAAAGCACGCTCATTGCCTTCCTACGGGCGAATGTCGATGTGTTTGCATGACAACAATCTGACATCCTTGGTGTTTCCAGGGAGGTAATCAAGCACCACCTTGTCGTCTGCCCCCATGCACATCCCATCAAGCCGAAGGTGAGGAAGCAAGCCTTGGAGTGGCAACAGTTCATTCCCCTAAGAAATCAAGAAGTTGGAAGCAACAAGTTTGGTCAGAGGAGTCCTTCACCCAATGTGGTTGGCCAATCCTGTTGTCGTGCGCAAAGCAAATGGAAAATGAAGGCATTGTATCGATTATGCTGGTATAAATAAAGCTTGTCCAAAAGATCATTTCCCTTTGTTACGCATCGACCAGATTGTTGACTCCACGGCAGGCTGTGAATTGTTGTCCTTCCTTGATGCATACTCTGGGTATCAACAGATTTTTATGTCAAAAGAGGTTGAAGAGAAAACTACATTTATCACTCCGTGTGGCAAATACTGTTTCATATGTATGCATTTCAGTTTGAAAAGTGTTGGTTCAATGTTTGCAAGGGCAGTCCAGATTGCTTTTGGGCCCTAGCTGCATAGAAATGTGGAAGCATATATGGATGATATAGTGGTCAAAACCAAGGACAAAGCAACAATCATTCAAGATTTAGAAGAAACATTTGCTAATCTGCGCAAGATCAGTCTCAAGCTCAACCCTGAGAAGTGTGTGTTTGGAGTTCCATCGGCAAGCTTCTTGGGTTCTTTGTCTCTCAACGTGGAATTGAAGCTAATCCCGACAAGATCAAAGCTATAGAGCAGATTGTAGCACCGAAGCGTGTCATGGATGTGTGCCGCCTTGCTGGTTGCATTGCTGCACTAAGAGGTTCATCTCCAAGTCTGCTAAGCGCGCCCTACCGTTTTTCAAAATCATGAAAAAGGTGGGTCCAATGAAATGGACTCCAGAAGCGGAGGCAACACTGTAATACTTGAAGAAGTACCTCTCTTCCATGCCAACACTGGTCGCGCCAAGACTGCAAGAGCCATTGCTGCTATACTTGGCGGCAACAAATCAAGTGGTCAGTGTTGCACTAGTGGCGGAGAGACAAGCTGAAAGAAAAGAGGAAGCTGATGCGGGCCCGTCAGGTGATAAGCCGGAATCTTCTCCGTCAAGTTTTGGTGCTAACAAATCAAGTGCAAAGCAAGCAAATGAATCAAAGCAGCAAGCTGTACAGAAGAAGAAGTTGGTGCAGCACCCAGTTTAATTTGTCAATTCCCTTCTCTAGGGGGCTAGATCAAGATATTCTAGTGTGCAAAAATTGGTTTTTGGTGTCCTTATCACTAGTACAGCGAGGTGCTATATGAACGGTTTTTAACCCCTTTTTGCGACGGCATTCTGAACCGTCGCCGAGTGAGTGTGTGCGATAGGGGGTACTTCCAAGGAATATGTTACTGTCGTTGTTTTGTCACGGCAGATGTCCTAGAGAAAGGACTTAGTCGTGGAGCCATCGTGACGGGTTAGCTTGAAGGGGTTAAAGCGGACACAGGGATGCAAGAGAGTTTATACTAGTTCGGCCCCTTCAATGAAGGTAAAAGCCTATGTCTAGTTGTGATGGAATTGATGGGGTTTCAATGACTAGGGAGCAAACAAGCTTCGCCTATGTCTCGAGTTGTTGTTTGTTGTCCTTGAACCACCGCCGGGTCGTCCCCTTATATACACGGGTGACACCCGTCGGTTCACAGAGTCCCAACACCGGTCGATATTCGTATCCGGGTTGGTCTCTCCTTATTCCTAACTTACAATACAAGTTTACATACAAATTCTGGTTTACAGCTACAAGTCTTGAACCGGCTACGGGCCTTAGGCCCTCTTCTGCCTTCTTGGGCTTTATCACTTTTGGAACTACTGATGAAGTTGACCCGGCCCAGATAGGCCGGTTTACGCCCAGCAGTAATATCCCCAACATTAGGCCCCAGATTGATTTGAACGGGTTCATGTCAATCCTTTAGCAAAAACTTCATCTTCAGCGTCTTCTCATAAATTGGTAAACCGCCATGATGTCATCTTCTCCGATTACTATAAACTGGAGTGACGTCACCTGTCATAACGAAGATATCCATTATGCTTCTTTATTTAATATATCTGCAGAAATCGAGGCGACAACTCCGTTTCGTGGCCCCTTGATTGTTGCGCGTGACACATGTCTTTTTGCCTTATAAATAGGACCGAAGGGTCATTTCCTTTCTCTTTCCCTTCTTCCCCTTCTGCTTCGTCTTCCTCGCATCGCCCGGCTTCACAGCTCCACCGCCACCGTCGACCTCTGCCTCAACCTTGGCCGCTGCATCAACCTGGGCACACCAGAGCATCGCGGCAACCTTTCACGTCTTCCTCAGCTCCGGTAAACCTTCTAACCTTTCCCCTGCAGATCTGTTTTAGGGTTTCACAGTTCTTCAGTATTCATCGTCTGCCTCTTGCTCATATGATAGATCTTTAGATGAATCCGCAAATCTTTACTCTGTGCAATGATAGTTGTTTGACCTTTGCCTTTACTTATGCATCTCAAAACCATAGATCTACATGAACGTTTTTCTCATTGGTTCGGTACTGCTCCTTTGAACCTCTAAGTATTTATCTCTTTTCTGAACTTGCTTCAGATCCAATGCTATAAGGAAATCTTGTGAAACCTGTTTCTGCGTACTTGTCCATCCGCAATGCTTAGATCAGGCGGTTTAACCTTATAGAAATTTTTTCCAAACTAGTATATGCCATTAGTCCCCTTATTGAACCGCCAGATGTTTGTTGCTTCATAAAACTTTGGTTCAGATAGTTTTGTCTCCGGTTTAACAGTGCCCATACCAATGTATCTTGATCAAATGCATTTTTGAACCGGGATCTTCTACCTTGTAGATTCCATTATGGCCAAGCAAGTGTATGAGTGCAATTGGGTTCCTTCTCGCGTCATAGAGGCTCAACTGGACGATTTAGTCCTGATTGGCGCTTTAGGCAGCAAAGATACCATCCATTGGAGGGCTCCTGGCAAAGAATGCCCTCCCACACCTCGAGAAGGAGAGGTTGTTGTTTTCGTAGATCACTTAGCCCGGGGCTTTAAGCCGCCTGGTTCTAAATTTTACTGGGATGTTTTAGCCGATTTCCAGCTCCATCCACAAGATACTGGCCCCAACTCTGTTACAAATATGTGTCACTTCCAAGTGCTCTATGAAGTGTAATTTCAAGAGGAGCCCACAGTGGAATTGTTCAGAGACCTTTTCCATCTAAACCGCCGTACTGAGTTTACTGACGGCTCCAATATGGAGTTGGGTGGCGTGGCGATTCAGAAAAGGAAAGAGGTCACATACCCTCACGCCAAACTGCATATCCACCCCAAAGAATGGAATCAGACATGGTTCTACTGCAAAGACACCTCCCCTGCTGGTGAGAATCCCTTGCCTGGCTTCCGTCCAGAGTGGCTCAGCAATACACACCCTTTTCCACAAAGATTGACTGCACAGGAGAGAAGCAAATATGCTCCTCAACTATCAAAGTTCAGAGCCTTTATGGCCAACGGTTTAACAGGGGTTGATCTCGCTCGCTGTTGGATATCATGGAGCATACTGCCCCTTAGTCAGCGCTCTGGTTTGATGTGCGAGTATACTGGCAGTGTTGATGACCCACTGCGACATTCCAAAATCATAGAGGCTGTGAATAAGATGTTGAATGAACCAGAACACGTCTGTGCTAGAAACGGCCTGCTTCCCTTCTGTGCCACCAACAAACCGCCAGCTATAAGACTTTGATTTTTCTTTTTGCTGAATCTGTTAATGATATATATGGTCTTTGTTTAATATCAGTGTCTATGTAATCAGGGCAATGATCCGTTTTGGAGCAAGAAACTGCCGCAGGAGAAACCAGAAAAACCAGACAAACCGGAAAGAGCAACTCGGCAAAAGACTAAAGCTGTGAAGAAGACTGCCCACAGGAAAAGAACCACTGCATCTTCTAATCCGGCCCCTGATGATGATGTGGATAATCCGGACTTTGAGGTAGAGCTTGACTCACTTGGTTTATTTTTCGTGCGTCTTGTTGATGATGATATTTGTCAGGATGATGCCAAAGCCAGCCACGCGGATGTTGCAGAGGTAATTATTCTCTCTTCCGATTCAGAAACTTTGCCTTCACAAAAAATCCGTCAGGCAAACCGGAAAGTTAAATTTTCTCATCCTCTTGCTTATTTGGATCCTAAATTTCTTATGAAGACCCAACAACACGAAGCTCGTCGCACAACCCGGCACAGCGGCCAGGTAGTTACCTCCGCCGGTTTACCGAACAGTCCGGTTCGGAAACGCCATTCAGAGGTCTCTAATTTGCTTGTCAGTGCTTGTCCTAAAGCGGGCTGCTTTCGTCAACCTCTTAATCCGTCTGACTCCGATTACCAGGTTACTTCCCACTCATCTTCTGGCGAGTCATCGGCTACTCAGCTCCCACCGCTCAAAACGGTGCTTGGGTAAGCTATACTTATTGTGATGTTTGCAGTACATCGCCTTAGAACATATGCTGTATTTGATTTTGTTATTCTTCTCAGGGCCAAACCTAGGCCAAGCAAGAAGGCCCGCCTGGACAAAGCGGCCGAAGAAGATGTCGTTCTTGAACCAGGCAAGACACCCAATCTTGAAGCGGCTATTCCTGAGGATATACCCAACGATCCACCGCAGCAAGACGACGATCTTATTGCTGAAGAGAGACCTACTGATGCCTCAGGTCCTGTCAATCAGCCCACAGGTTCCATCCGGATTGAAAGCTCCACCGGTCCAGCAAAACCTACTAACAAGCCAACAGCCCCAGTGCAAACCGGCGGTACCCAGGATGATGAGGTTGTCATTACTGGCACTGGCCATACTGAGCCAAGCAATCCTGTCGCTTTGTCCAAACATTCTGCCAAGGAAGAATTTGCTGCCTTTGGCAAAGGCAAGTGGAACGCTGATCTGACGACTTATGCTGCTCTGAACGCCCAAGATATCCATTCCGGCTATCTGAACCGGTTGTATACCAGTCGCGACTATGAAGCCGGTCTGGTTAATATGATGAAAGATAAATATGAGGTAACTTCCATATGCTCCTTCCTGCTTGTATGCTTCCATTCTTGCTGACTCTCCTAGCCCCCAAGGGCCGGTTTGTAATATTCTTTCAAACCGGGACTTACTAATATAAATCTTGATGCTTTGAAATTCGCTGATGTAGCCCCCAAGGGCCGGTTCAACTTAGCGTAGTTAAACCGGTACTTTAAGTAATTGAAATTGCCGCATCAGAATATATACGAGCAAATAGCCATTAGCCCCCAAGTGCCAAGTTGAATACTTGTATTGATCTTGGGACTTTGTAAGCAATTGAAAGATGAAGATCGAATATGCATTAGCCCCCAAGTGCCAAGTGCATAACTTGTTATGTGGTTGGTACTTCAATCCTTGTACCGTTTTGTTGAAGCATATAACTGTCTGCATGCAGGCTGAGCTGAAGACGAAAGAAAACCAAATCGCCGACCTCCAAGAAAACCTGAAAACCCAACAAGCTGAAACCTCCAAAGCAAAAGAGGAATTAGCCAGCGCTTTAAGCGCCATGGAGCAGCTTAAGGAGAGCTTCAAGAAGAAACAGGCGGATTGGGCCACTGAAAAGTCCACTTTAATCAAACGAGCAGAGGATGCCGAGGCTGCACTAAAACCGGTGGCGGATGAATTGACCAGTATAAAGCGGCACGTGCATACTATGACCACTGCTATCTTTGGTAAGCCAGTTTGACTTCTGAATTGACTCGGCCTTCTTACAGAGCTGCCGGTTTAACCCTTATGATATTTCAGGGACACGCACTGGTCATTTGGGTTCAGATGTGCGGAAAAAATTGAAGGCCGTCTACACGTTGGTCGAACAGCTGTATACTGGCGCACAGCGGATCATCTGTACCGCATCTCACAACAAACCGGCGCCCACTTTGATTCAAGATACCCTGATGAAACTGTCGGTGCTTCCCGCCCGGGTTGAAGAGCTGAAGAAATCTGCTGCTCGAACCGGTGCGATCAATGCCTTAATGCGGGCAAAAGCCTGGGTGCCGGATTTTGATCCTATTGAAGCGGCTCAGGGCTATCCCAGCTTGAAAGAAGATGGGTCAGAATTTAGTGAAGCGGATCAGCGAGCCATAAACCGGGAGGTGCGTCCGCTAGCTTGTCAACTGGCTGAAGAAGCAGACTTGTCTCGTTATCAAGCTCAATATGATAATCAGAACAAGCGAATAGCTGCCCCAATTCATGAGTCGGAAAATCTTATCCCTCCAATCCGTAAGCACACTTACGCTCCCGATATTGACCCGTCATTGCTGATCCACGATGAAGCTGTTTTTCAAGCATTAATGGGAATAGACTGGACAACTGTTGATTTCCAGCCACTGGGTAGAGAAACGGAGGCTGAAGCGGCGCAGGGTGACCCACAACCATCAGGCCAGGCTGGTGACCAAGCTTGAACCGGAAGCCGGTTTTGAAACTGCCTCTCCTTTGCGAAAAACAATGATATTATTATGGGCACCGTGTTGCCTTGTAATAGGCTAGCTGATACTTTTGATGTTGATATGCCTTCGTGCATAATTTGTTCTTCCTGTGGTGATGAACTTTCCAAAGCACCTTCTGCAATAAAAAACTCTTCAAGTGCCACCGCGGTTGTACCGTCCGGCGGAATATGATGTCTGCATATATGAAGTCAAAACATCCAAAAAAATTCTTAAGTATATGACCAAATTTTTGTGATACATAATACCTGCCCTCGTTGAGCATGAAGTTGGCTTGGCCAATCTTGAAGCGGAGTTTTGCAAACCCACACTGTTGGAGGAGATAACAGCTCCTGTATATATATGACGCTGGTTTACCATGTAAACCGTGCCGGGTTATAATAAACACCGTGTTACTCCATAAGAGGATGTTAACAACAAGGATCAAACCGGGCAAATAGTCTCCGGATTGACGTGAACTGTGTTCCGTCAATTGATTGGTTAAAAAACTTTGTCGGTTTAAAAAACGCAATAAAAAGCAAAAAAAACCCTTCAAAGAAAAGTGTAAATCAAGTGCAATGACAAAACGTTGCAAAAAAAGGTTTATTTGAGCTGATCAGATGGTGTTACCATGGCCGAACACGACCAAGCTCCCGTTAGGTGTAACTATGGTTCTAGTCAGCCAGGTCCCCAAATGAAACCGTGGCATTTATGCCGATCAAGTGGCATGGTCATGGTTCGGGTTCGACCAAGCCCCCAAGTGATTCTGTGGCCTTAAGCCGATCAAGAGGCATGACTGGTTCAGACATGACCAAGTCCCCAAGTGATCTGGTGGCTCTCGCCTATCAAGAGGCATGGTATTGGTTCGGACACGACCAAACCCCCAAGTGATATAACATGATGCTTTTAAAAAGCGAACTCAAGGGGTAAACCGGAGGCCGCTTTAGAGCAACTCCGTGTAACCTCACATGATGTAAAAGAACAGATACCCCGCTTTAGCTGAGGTTCCGGTTTATTATATTTAATCATAATATATACATTGTCGTAATATGTACATAAGTATAGCCAATGGCTCAGGTATAGTAAGGCCGAAGATGAGCTATGTTCCACGGCCTGTTAGTCTCCTCCTCTGATGTACGTGAGTCTTTATGCTCTCGAATATCGATCAGATAGTACGACCCGTTGTGCAGATTCTTGCTGACCACGAAAGGCCCCTCCCAAGGTGGGGATAACTTATGCATATCAGTCTGATCTTGGATGAGCCGAAGCACCAAATCTCCTTCCTGAAAGGTTCTGGTTCTGACTCGGCGACTGTGATAACGACGAAGATCCTGCTGGTAAATCGCCGATCGGGCGGCTGCGATGTCACGCTCTTCATCCAACCGGTCCAAAGCATCTTGCCGTGCTGTCTCGTTGTCCGCTTCAATATAAGCCGTTACACGAGGTGAATCATGACGGATATCACTGGGGAGAACCGCCTCCGCTCCATAAACCATGAAGAACGGTGTGTATCCTGTTGATCTGTTGGGTGTTGTATTGATGCTCCATAACACAGATGGTAATTCTTCTACCCAACAACCCGGCGTTCTCTGCAAAGGAACCATGAGCCGGGGCTTGATGCCTCTCAAGATCTCTTGATTAGCTCTTTCTGCTTGACCATTGGACTGTGGATGTGCCACTGATGAAACGTCGAGCCGGATGTGCTCCCGTTCGCAGAACTCCTTCATAGCACCTTTGGACAAATTGGTACCATTATCTGTGATAATACTGTGCGGAAAGCCAAACCGGAAAATCACCTTTTTGATGAACTGAACCGCCGTGGCCGCATCACACTTGCTAACAGGTTCTGCCTCCACCCACTTTGTAAACTTGTCAACCGCCACCAGGAGGTGGGTCTTCTTATCTTTGGACCTTTTGAAAGGCCCAACCATATCCAGCCCCCAAGTCGCAAACGGCCAAGTAATTGGAATCATTCTCAATTCTTGAGCCGGTACATGAGCACGTCTTGAAAACCTTTGGCAACCATCACATCGTCTGACCAGATCCTCCGCATCAGCATGAGCAGTTAACCAATAGAAGCCATGGCGAAACGCTTTAGCCACCAGAGACTTTGAACCGGCATGGTGACCACAATCTCCTTCGTGGATCTCACGCAAAATTTCACAGCCTTCTTCAGGAGACACGCAGCATTGAAAAGCTCCTGATATACTGCAATGATGCAACTCGCCGTTGATGATAGCCATGGACTTGGATCGCCGGATTATCTGCCGGGCCAGAATCTCATCCTCTCGCAACTCGCCCCGGTTCTTGTACGCCAGGTAAGGAAGCGTCCAATCCGGAATAACATGAAGAGCCGCCACCAATTGAGCCTCCGGATCAGGAATAGCCAAATCCTCTTCACCAGAGATCTTGACCGACGGGTTGTGCAGCACATCCAGAAAAACATTGGGTGGGACCGGTTTGCGCTGAGAGCCCAGCCGGCTTAAAGCGTCCGCCGCTTCATTTTTCCGCCGGTCCACGTGGTCCACCTGATAGCCTTTGAAATAACCTGCAACAGTATCCACCTCCCGACGATACGCTGCCATGAGTGGGTCCTTGGAGTCCCAAGTGCCAGACACTTGCTGAGCCACAAGGTCCGAGTCACCGAAGCACTTAACTCGACTTAGATTCATCTCCTTAGCCATCCGGAGACCATGGAGCAAGGCTTCATACTCAGCTCCATTGTTAGTACAAGGGAACATTAAGCGGAGAACATAACAAAACTTATCACCTTGTGGGGAAGTTAATACGACTCCAGCCCCCGAGCCTTCCAACTGCCTGGATCCGTCAAAATGGATGGTCTAATACGTGTGATCCGGTTTTTCTTCAGGTGCTTGCATTTCCGTCCAATCATTGATGAAATCAACAAGTGCTTGAGACTTAACCGCTGTCCGAGGCACAAACTTCAAACCGTATGGCCCCAGCTCTATGGCCCACTTTGCAATCCGGCGAGTTGCTTCCCGGTTCTGGATGATATCTCCCAAAGGAGCAGAACTGACCACCATAATTGGGTGCCCTTGGAAATATTGTTTAAGCTTCTGGCTTGCCATAAAAACTCCATACACCAGCTTCTGCCGATGTGGATACCTTTGCTTGGACTCGATTAGCACCTTGCTGATATAATAGACCGGTCGTTGAACCGGATGCTCCTTGCCTGCCTCCTCTCGCTCCACCACAATAGCCACGCTGACCGCCCGAGCATTAGCAGCAACATATAGCAGTAACGGCTCCTTGTCAATGGGAGCGGCGAGCACAGGTGGATTGGCCAACTGCCGCTTTAAGTCCTCAAATGCTTCATTAGCGGCGGAGCTCCAAACAAACCGATCTTTTTTTTCAACATCTGATACAAGACGACTGATAAACCGGCTTAACGCGGCAATCTGGCCTGCCAGGCGTTGAACATCGTTGGTACACTTCGGTTTATCCAGGGAGGTGATAGCCGTGATTGAGGGAGTCCTGGATTAGGGGGTGTTCGTGTAGCCGGACTATACCTTCAGCCGGACTCCTGGACTATGAAGATACAAGATTGAAGACTTCGTCCCGTGTCCGGATGGGACTTTCCTTGGCGTGGAAGGCAAGCTTGGCAATCGGATATTCAAGATCTCCTACCATTGTAACCGACTCTGTGTAACCCTAACCCTATCCGGTGTCTATATAAACCGGAGGGTTGTAGTCCGTAGGCAATCAACTCCATATACAACAATCATACCATAGGCTAGCTTCTAGGGTTTAGCCTCCTTGATCTCGTGGTATATCTACTCTTGTACTACCCATATCATCAATATTAATCAAGCAGGACGTAGGGTTTTACCTCCATCAAGAGGGCCTGAACCTGGGTAAAACATCGTGTTCCCTGCCTCCTGTTACCATCTGGCCTAAACGCACAGTTCGGGACCCACTACCCGAGATCCGCCGGTTTTGACACTGACATTGGTGCTTTCATTGTGAGTTCCTCTATGTTGTCGCCTTTAGGCCCAATGGCTCCTTTGATCAGCAACAACGATGTAGTCCAGGGTGAGACTTTGCTCCCCGGACAGATCTTTGTCTTCGGCGGCTTCGCTCTACGGGCCAATTCGCTCGGCCACCTGGAGCAGATCAAAAGCTACGCCCCCAGCCATCAGGTCAGGTTTGGAAGCCTAAACTACACGGCTGACATCCACGGGGACTTGATCTTCGACAGATTTGAGCCACAGCCAAACGCGCCGCACTGTCTCGATGGGCATGATATAGCGCTGCTGCCGAACAGCGCCTTGGAGGCCGCATACACATCGGTTTTGACCATTGATTTGGAGCCTACTACGACGATCGAGGATCAGCGGTTGGACGCTGCCTTAGGGGCTGCGATCTCAGAGGCGATCGAGCTGAACGCTAGCCCCGCACTCTGCACTACCCGTGACTTCGAGGATCCGGACTCCTCCCCGGACTCTGAACCCCCCGCGCCCCTGCCAATCGAATCCGATTGGGCGCCGATAATGGAGTTCACCGCCGCAGACATCTTTCAGCATTCGCCTTTTTGGTGACATCATGAATTCTCTTAAGTCTCTCTCTTTATCAGGAGAGCCCTGGCCGGACTACGGTCAGTGAGGGTGGAATACGGACGATGAGGAAATTCAAAGCCCACCCACCACCCACTTTGTAGCCACTGTCGACGATCTAACCGACATGCTTGACTTCAGCTCCAAAGACATCGACGGCATGGACGACGATGTAGGAGATGAACAGGGACCAGCACCTGTAGGGTGTTGGAAGGCCACCTCGTCATATGACATATATATGGTGGACACTCCAAAAGATGGAGATGGCGATGGAACAGTGGGGGATGACGCCCCCAAGAAACAGCCAAAGCGCCGGCGTCAGCGGCGCCACTCTAAATCCCGCCAAAACAAAAACGGTGATTCCGTCACGGGAGATAATACTACCCCGGATAGCGCCGAAGAACACCCACCTCAGCAAGATTCGGCACAGGAAGATGGAGAAGCCAGCCCTCATGAGAGAGCGGCAGACCGAGAGGTCGAGGATGATAACTATACGCCTCCCTCCGAAGATGAGGCAAGCCTCGATGACGACGAATTCGTCATACCATCAGACCCCGCCGAACAAGAGTGTTTTAAACGCAGGCTTTTAGCCACGGCAAGCAGCCTCAAGAAAAAGCAGCAATAGCTTAGAGCTGCCCAAGATTCGCTAGCTGACAAATGGACTGAAGTCCTTGCGGCCGAAGAGTATAAACTCGAACGCCCCTCCAAGAGTTACCCGAAGCGCAGGCCGCTACCCCGATCAGAGGAGGAAGAACCTACATCACTAGCGCATGACATGGCAGACCGGCCACCTCGCGGCCGCGACAGAGAGGCCTCTCAGCCCTCCACCCAAGCCATGCCCCGACGCAGCTCAACTAACACACGGGAAAATGCGCCCGACCTGCGAGACATACTGGAGGATAAGGCAAGACAAACAAGATAGATCTACGGATCGCGCAGGTGCCCTACGGCATGTGACAATGATCTTCACTCCGGATACAACAAATCTGGCCGGGCTGAACACAACAGACATAGTTCTTCTGAGCTGCGTCGTGATATAGCCCAGTACAGAGGCGCCGCACACCCGCTATGCTTCACGAATGAAGTAATGGATCATAAAATCCCAGAGGGTTTCAAACCCGTAAACATCGAATCATACGACGGCACAACAAACCCGGCGGTATGGATCGAGGATTATGTCCTTCACATCCACATGGCACGCGGCGATGATCTACATGCCATCAAATACCTCCCGCTCAAACTTAAAGGACCGGACCAGCATTGGCTTAACAGCTTGCCAGCAGACTCAATCGGTTCTTGGGAGGACCTGGAAGCCGCATTCCTCGACAACTTCCAGGGCACTTACGTGCGACCGCCGGATGCCGACGACTTAAGCCACATAATTCAGCAGCTCGAAGAATCGGCCAGACAATTCTGGACACGGTTCCTAACAAAGAAAAACCAGATAGTCGACTGTCCGGACGCAGAGGCCCTAGCAGCCTTCAAGCATAACATCCGCGACGAGTGGCTTGCCCGGCACCTGGGACAGGAAAAGCCGAAATCCATGGTAGCCCTCACGACACTCATGACCTGCTTTTGCGCAGGAGAAGACAGCTGGCTAGCTCGCAGTAACAACTTATCAAAGAACCCTCGTAATTCAGATACCAAGGACAAAAGTGGCAGGACACGTTGGAATAAGCAAAAAAGCCGCGTTAACAGCGACAAAATGAAGACACGGCAATCAATGCCGGATTCAAAGGCTATAAATCCAGTCAGCGGAAAAAGCCATTCAAAAAGAATACTCAGGGCCCGTCCAGTTTGGACCGAATACTCGATCGCTTGTGCCAGATACATGGCACCCCCGAAAGGCCAGCCAATCACACTAACAGGGATTGTTGGGTGTTCAAGCAGGCAGGCAAGTTAAGGGCCGAAAACAGAGACAAGGGGCTGCACAGCGACGACGAGGAGCCCAAGCCGCTGAACAACAATGTACAGAAGGGCTTTCCCCCACAAGTGCGGATGGTGAACATGATATACGCAACCCACATTCCCAAGCGGGAGCGGAAGCATGCGCTACGGGACGTATATGCGATGGAGCCAATCACCCCAAAGTTCAACCCATGGTCCTCCTGCCCGATCACTTTTGATCGAAGGGACCATCCCACTAGCATCCGTCATGGAGGCTTCACCGCATTGGTTCTCGACCCAATCATCGACCGATTTCATCTCACAAGAGTCCTCATGGACGGCGGCAGTAGCCTGAACCTGCTTTATCAGGATACAGTGCGGAAAATGGGCATAGATCCCTCAAGGATTAAGCCCACAAGAACGACCTTTAAAGGCGTTATACCAGGTGTAGAAGCCAACTGTACAGGCTCAGTAACACTTGACCTGGTCTTCGGATCCCCAGACAATTTCCGAAGCGAAGAGTTAATCTTCGATATAGTCCCGTTTCGCAGTGGCTATCACGCCTTGCTCGGACTAACCACATTCGCAAAATTCAATGCGGTGCTGCACTATGCATATCTCAAGCTCAAGATGCCAGGCCCTCGAGGAGTAATTACGGTCAACAGAAACACCGAACGCTCCCTCCTTACGGAGGAGCATACGGCGGTTCTCGCAGCGGAGGTACAAAGTAGCCTTCTCAGGCAATTCTCCAGTCCAACCATTAAAAAGCCAGACACTGCCAAGCGCGCCCGGAGTAACCCACAGCAGGACTGCCTGGCACACCCTGAGCAAGCGTAGCAATGCGGCCCCAACCCCAGCTTTCGCGACATAGCAAAACCATTACCTCGCGTACATAACTACGCCCTTGAAATACCATGGGCACAGGGGAAGGGGCACAATAATGGCACGCCCAAAATACGACTTAAAACGTACTAGGGGCTGCCGGATTCTTTTTTTTATTTTTTTTACTTTCAGGACTCCATACTTCGGATGACCTGTTCGGCAATTCGACTGCCGCACAAACGATGCAAGATCCAGGGAGGCAGACAAGCCATGCCGCATTATGGAACTCCCAGGTGGTCTCTATTATGAGCGGTATACCTATTTTAAATACAATTCCGCGGCCTGCCCCTGGTCAGGACATACTGAATAGTCCAATATCTTTTGCTTACCGCACTATTTGTATCGTTCGGCTTTGATAAATAGCCTCTCTATAAACAATGCATAGCTTTTGTCTATTTTCTGCATTACTCTCTTTTATATATGTTCATTAATGACATGTTGCACCCGTACACCGTGGTATGGCAAATACGCCAGGGGCTTCAGTACCCTTTAATATGGTGTGAGAAGTCTGTACACTTTCACAAGTGCGGCACCCCGAACTTATAGCACTATATGCATCGGCTCCGAATCATGATTTGGGTCAATAGTTGGGTTTGCCCGACTCCTATGTTTTGGTGCCTTACGTTCCGCTATATCGGCTAAGGTAGCACTAGGAGAACCACTGCGGTTGTGCCCCGGTTGAGCTGGGTTAAGCACCTCAGTGGAGAAAGCTTAAACTGACTGTCATGATGAGGCGAGAGACCGGTCGCTGTTCGAGAGGTTTTTCGAGTCCCTAAAGACTTATGCCGCTTCGAGTGAGGAGCCGGATTTGTCCGGCCAAGGCGTGGATAGCGCCCCGAACTCGGTCTTCTGAACTAGGGGCTTCGCCGAAATTTAAAATTACAAAGTTCTATGGCTAAGAGAGAGTGTTCAAGCATTATAGTCCGATTGCCTGGTTTGTTGTGCTGAGCGCCTCCCTCGAAGGACCCAACTATGGGAAAAAGAGCGCTCAGGTTTATCCCGAACACCCCAGCACTAGTGGCATGGGGGCAGAAGCCGACGACTGGCCATCTCTCAATTTTTTGATAAACAGCCACATAGAAAATAATATTTTAAATTCAACAAGCATTGCTTAAGCGCCCATGAACAAGTTTTCAGCGCACAGGATAAAAACAAGCGAGTATATTCAAAAATTACATCCTTGGTACATTCATCCGCCACAAGGCGGGCACCCGCAAGAACATCCTTGTAATAGTTCTCGGGCTTGCGATGCTCCTTCCCCGGCGGCGGCCCGTCCTTCACAAGCTTCTCACCGTCCAGCTTACCCCAGTGCACCTTTGCACGGGCAAGGGACCGACGGGCACCTTCGATGCAGACGGAGTGCTTGATGACCTCGAGCCTTGGACAGGCCTCCACCAGCCGCCGCACTAGCCCGAAGTAGCTCCCAGGCAGGGCCTCTCCAGGCCACAGCCGAACTATGAAGCCCTTCATGGCCTGTTCGGCCGCCTTGTGGAGCTCGACTAGCTGTTTCAGCTGGTCGCTCAAGGGCACAGGGTGTCCGGCCTCAGCATACTGAGACCAGAACACCTTCTCTGTTGAGCTGCCCTCTTCAGCTCGGTAGAATGCGGCGGCGGCGGATACGCTGCGGGGAAGATCTGTGAATGCCCTTGGAGAACTCTGGATTCGGGTAAGTAACAAGTAGTTTACTTTTATATTTCTGCTTTGCATAAAGAATGCCTTACCCGCTGCTTTCTTCTTCATCTCCTCCAACTCTTGGAGGGCCTTTCGGGCTTCGGCCTTGGCAGACTTGGCAGTCTCAAGGGCTGCCGCGAGCTCGGACGCTTGGGTCTTTGACTCAAGCTCCAAACTCTCATGTTTTTCAATGAGAGCCTGAAGCTCTTGCTGCACCTCGCCGACCTAAGCCCCAAGTTTCTCTCGCTCGGTGCGCTCCGCGGCCGTTTTCTTTTCATCCTCAGACAACGCCTGCTTGAGGGTCGCCACCTCAGTCGTGCCCCTATAATAAGCAGTGCAATCCTGTTATTTTTTGCAATCACGCCTCTCTATAGGCACTTTTTCTGTAAGGTATTTCCTACCTTCTTTTTCCTCGAGCTGCCGCTTGGCAAGGCCGAGCTCTTGCTCGGTCTGCTTGAGGTCCTGTTTTAGGACACCCACCTCCGCAGTCAGTGCAGCGGTGGACAGCAGCGAAGCCTGCACACGCATATTGACTCTTTATTGTTAGACTCCTGCGAAATTTACTAGATCCTCTATTCGGCTTTTCTCTCCGAACACCAAACAGAGCATTAGGGGCTACTGTCTATGCGGTACTATTTTTATATATGTTTACTTACCTCGAAGCCTGTTAGAAGGCTAGCACGAGCTTGAGTCAGTCCGCTCTTGGCGGACTGAACCTTCTGGATCACTGCACTCATAATAGTACGGTGCCCCTCGTCGATGGAGGCGCCGTCAAGCACCTCCAGCAGATTGTCCGGCACCTCCGGTTGGACGGAGGACGCCGGCTCAGAAGGCTTGCTCCTCTTGGAAGGAGTTCGCCTACCGCGGTCCGGAACTGTGGAAGATTCCGGCGCGGTGTCCGGCACGAAGCCGGACTTGGAGCCCTGGGGGGCCTTATCCCCTTCACTCCTAGAGTCCGGGAGGTTGCCTTGCGGCTCCTCCGGGACCACCTCCTCCTGCCCCGGAGCTTGTCGCGACGCCACTTCGGCGTCGTTTATAGTGCGGGGGGAGACAGCGGGCGGAACTGAGTTCACGTCTGATGAGTCCAGGGAGCCGCCCGACAATTCGTCGAATTCGTCCCGGGGCGGACTGCATAATTACATTCGACATTAGGGAAAGCTGTGCAACAAAGGAACATCATGAGTTATTCTGATATTCGAACTTACGATTTCGCCGGACGCTTGGCCCTGTTTGGCCACTCCACTTTGCCCTCTTCGGCGTTGGGGGCGTAGTCCAGCGGAAGGGTCTTCCTTTTCCTAGACCCCTCGCCCCCCCCCCGTTGGGGCGGCCTTCCTCTTCTCTCCTCCCTCCGCTGGGGGGGAGAGTTTTCTTCTTCCTCCTCCTCGTTTTCGCGGGAGGAGGGCGTCTTGGACTCGTCAGATGACGAGTCCTACACCACCATGTTGCGGGCACTCTTTCGAGTCCCCATGGTCTTCTTCTTCTTGGCCTTCTTCTCCGGCACCACATAAGGCGCCGGAAGCAGCAGCTTCACTACTGGAGCTGGGGCTGGGCCTTCGGGCAGCGGAGCCGGACAGTTGATCGGTCCGAATATTGCTCGCCAAGCCTGTCAAAGGTAAGGGAGTTTAGATCCCGCATAGAGTCAAACTATGAAAAAAGCTTAATATCATGTAAAAGGTGAAAATAGCTTACCTCGCTAGCATGACGCCGCGAGCTGTATCCGCGGTCCTCGGAAGCGGATGTGGGAGCCTCGGCGCCTTTGGTTAGCACCTTCCAGACGTCTTCATACGTCGTGTCGAAGAGCCTGTTAAGGGTTTGGTGCTGCGCTGGGTCGAACTCCCACAGATTAAAGTCCCGTTGTTGACACGGGAGGATCCGGCTGACGAGCATAACCTAGACTACATTAACGAGCTTGATCGGCTTGCTCACCAGGGACTGGATGCATGTCTGTAGTCCGGTCACCTCTTTTTCGTCGCCCCATGAAAGGCCCGTCCCTTTCCAGGACATAAGCCGCGTGGGGGGTCCGGATCAGAACTCGGGGGCTGCGATCCATTTCGGATCGCGCGGCTCGGTGATGTAAAACCACCACGATTGCAACCCCTTCAGGGTCTCCACGAAGGAGCCCTCGAGCCATAGGACGTTGGCCATCTTGCCCGCCATGGCGCCTCCGCACTCCGCCTGGCTGCCGCGCACCACCTTGGGCTTGACGTTGAAGGTCTTGAGCCAGAGGCCGAAATGGGGGCGGATGCGGAGGAAAACCTCGCACACGACGATAAACGCCGAGATGTTGAGGACGAAGTACGGGGCCAGATCATGGAAATCCAGGACATAGTAAAACATGAGCCCCCGGACAAATGGGTGGAGTGGAAAACCCAGTCCGCGGAGGAAGTGGGGAAGGAATACTACCCTGTCATGGGGCCTTGGGGTGGGGAGAAGCTTCCCCTCCTCGGGAAGTCGGTGCGTGATGTCTTTGGACAAGTATCGGGCCTTCCTTAGCTTTTTGACATGGCCCTCCATGACGGAGGAGACCATCCACTTGCCTCCCGCTCCGGACATTGCTGGAGAAGGTTGAGGTGGGAAGAGCTCGAGTGCGCAGGAGATGGATAGGCAAAGGAGGAAGAAGGCGTAGGTAAAAAGGTGGATCCTTATCCCCTTATATGGGCGGATGCGGTTGTGCGTCCCCACCTGCCTAGTAAAACTTGCTTGCCTCCCAAGCGCCGTGATAAGTGGCGCGATTGGATTACCCACGTCCGCATTGATGAGAATCCCGTAAAGGGGGTACACGATCTCTGCTTTGACAAGACGTGCCAAGGAAACTGCCTCGCAAAACATGCTGAGGTGGAAAAGAAAAAACGATTCGAGTAAAGGATGTCAGGACCCCGATTCCAAGTCACATCGATCTAGCTGGTTACACCTCATATCACTTTGCGGCCTCACGCATGGTATTCCCACGGGTGTCGCCTTACCATGCCCCGGGACCGTTTGCGCCTTTTGGCTCACGTATATGATAGTGTCGCTAGCATCCATATGGCAGAGAACCCGGGCCGACATGGCTAGTCGTGAACCCAAAGCTGCACTAACCCATGGGGACAGGCATACATGAATCAACTGCGAGCATGTCGGTCAGCAGCGCGTGAATCCGGGCTGTAGCACTGGGCTAACAGGACTCCGGTAACCCGGGCTGTAGCAGGCTAGGCAGGACTCCGGACGTCACTGCGTGACATTTCCCCGAAGGGACAGACACAGGAACTAAGTGAAACACATGCCGGCCAGTCAAGTGTCCTGAGCAGTAGTGCTGGGCTAGCAGGACTCCGGTGAACCGGGCTGTAGCGGACTACTATGGCTCATGGAAGCACAAGACTACATTTCCCCATAAGAGAGGCTACCAAGGATAAACCACTAGGTTGTTGGATCCCACACATACCAAGCATTTCAATCATACACACAATATGCATGATATGTGCAAATACAACATGGCATCACAACATAACTCTACGACTCAAAGAATTTATTCATTAGGTTGCGAGGAGCGAGATATTACAAACATGGGTCTCATGACCCAACATACAGAGCATACAAGCAACAAGCACATGCGGAAGCTTAACTTGTCTGAGTACAGACGACTACAAATGAAGAAGGCTCAGAAACCTGACTATCTACAAGACCCTCCCAAGGGTACCAGATCATAGCTGAGGTAACAAGCTAAACGTCGAAGTCCACGTGGAACTACTAGCGAAACTGAAGCCTCTCTACAAAAACATAAATTAAGCAAACGTGAGTACAATTGTACTCAGCAAGACTTACATCAGAACTAGCTACATATGCATCTGTATCAACAAAGGGGGTGGTGGAGTTTAACTGCAGCAAGCCAGCTTTGACTCGGTGACAACCCTGAACTACGAATGCAAGTAACTCTTTTGAGGTGGCGCACACGAGTCCACATATTCACCATATCAATACTCCACTATGGATCCGCTCCTGTCTTCCTACGAGAAGGCCATCCATAGCCCTCACGCTTATCTGGCGAGTTTTAGAGTATCCACTTTCACTTGTCTATGAACTATGCAAGGGGTCCAAGTTTCCATATCCGAGGAATCCGGCTATTCGAATAGATAATGATAACCCTGCAGGGGTGTACTTCTTCACACACGCTCTCGCCACTTATCGCCCTGTACACGTCATGTACCTCGGCAACCTTCAAGTGGAAGCCGGGCGAGGGAGTCGGCCACGACCTGACTAACCAACAAGTCTCTCGTCCAGGTTTATCGCCTATTCGGGTTCCATCCGCAAGGAGATCCGGCTGGGGTGTCGCTCACGGCCCCAAACGATGTGTGCAGGGTTCCCAAGCCCACCATCCGGGTGCCACTTGGTACACCGTGCCACTGTGCCTAGTCTGTCCCAAGCCCACCTGTACCGGGTGCCACTTGGTAGACTACTAACACTGCCTACAAACACCAGAAACTAGTTGCAACTCCTGGACAGAGATCAAGTTGATTAATAAGCTGAGAGGAGCCGAGTTACCGGAACCCAATGTGTGGTAGTAACTGTTCATGGATCACAAACACAAAACTCAGTTCCTGAGGACGGCTGCAATGAGACAACCCACCATGTACTCCTACATGGCCTCTCACCGCTACCTTTACCAAATCGTGTTCACACACTTATCTCACACACAGTAGGACATGTTCAACACCATTCCAATTCATCCCCGATGAATCAGACCTGACTCAACTCTAAGCAGTAGCAGGCATGACAAACAACATGAATGAGTAGGCACATCAGGGCTCAAACAACTCCTACTCATGCTAGTGGGTTTCATCTATTTACTGTGGCAATGACAGGTCATGCCGAGGAAAGGGTTCAGCTACCGCAGCATGTAACAATTGAATCGCTGTTGTCCTAATGCAGTAAAAGAGAGCAGGAGCGAGATAGAGTGGGATTATATTGGAATGAATAAGGGGGTTTTGCTTGCCTGGCACTTCTGAAGATAGTATAGCTCTTCATCGGTGTCATCGATCACGTTGTCAGAAACAACGTCTACTGAGAGGGGGCAATTACCGGCAAACAAGGAAGAATACAATCAATGCAATGCAACAATATGATGCATGATCATGACATGGCAATATGTTGTGATTTGGGCTAATGCAACATAAAATCATTTTAATTGAAGTGGAATTCAAAACTATATCAAATTACAACTCCAAACCTATTATGAAATTTTCCCTAATCATGTTTCATCCTAAACGGTGAGGTTAACTTGCTCAAACATGCATGAAAATGGTACAAATGGATTCCTTGAATTTTTCTGATAATTTCTCATATATAAATTATTTCATTTGGAGTTACGCTTGAATTTCTATGATTTTTAGAAGTTTTGGCTATTTTCTGAAATAAATAAATCATTTAAGATTTATTTAAATTCCAGAAAAGGATTACTGTGTCAGCATGATATCACTGTGATGTCAGCAAGTCAACTGTGACTGGCCAGGTCAAACCTGACCGATGGGGTCCACTGGTCAGTGACCCAGGGCTGCCTAGGGTCACAGACGGGTGGGGTCGGGTCAAAGGACACGTCAGCATAGTCAAGCTGACAGGTGGGCCCACTGCAATTAGATTAAACCTTAATCTATTTTAGTTAGCCGGTTAATTAGGCGGTGGGACCCGGCTGTCATTGACTCCAGGGGGTAGTTAGTAGGGTGCTTAGGCACTAACGGCCGATTACGTTGGCGGTTAGCCCCCGGCGACCATAGCCGATGGTGGAGGTACTCCGGCCGGCCGATTTCGGCGGCCGTTCAAAGCGCGGCTAGGCTCTTCCGAAAGCCCGCAGAGAGGCACGTCGGGTGGTGCAAGTGGCAGCTGTAGGGGAGGGTTGTAGCGTCGTCGGCGTCGAGGTGGGCGGGCGGCGCCGCTCGGGCGGATGCGAGCAACGGTGCTACGGGGCACGAGCGAGCAAGGTGAAGGTCTAGGCAACCTCCTGGGATCACCAGGAGCTTGATGCGGTGCGAAGGCGCGGCTGTATCGAGCACAGGCCACGACGGCAGCAAGGCAGGCGACGGCCGGAGCTCGGCGTCCGTGCAGCTAGGGCCTAGAGGATGCGGAGAGGCCAGGGAAGAGGGGTAGTCGAAGCGGGCGCTCACAGGGAACACGCAGGGATGGTCAGTGAGCTCGTGGGTGCGATGGAGGCGGCGAATCGGCGATGGCAACCGATGGTGCAGAGAGATGATGTGGTGCTCGATGGCATCTCGTCAGGGCACCCTGGCTCACGATCTGCGTCGAGGTGACTTCTCGGTCGATTGCGGAGCTCAATCGTGGCGTCTCATCGACAGTTGCCACATGAACGATGTACGGTGTCCATGGATGCTCTCTGTTGGTGCTCGAGGAAGAAGCTAGAAGAGAGGGAGAGAGTTCCAGGTTGAGGGAAAAGGCAGAGGGGTCTCCGGGGCGTCTCCAGCGCATGGATCAGGACGAGAGGGGAAACAGGAGGTGGCGAGGCAACGTGACCGCGGTCGGCTGTGACACAGGCATGCAACAGATTTTGGGTGAGGGGAGGAAGACGACGGGCGAGGTGCTGGTGGGCTGGGTCGCTGGTGGCCTGGCGCTGGGCCGCGTAGGTAAGTTTGCTCCAGGTGAGCCTCCGTCTGTTTTATTTACTATTTTCTAAGATTTCAATTCTGTTTTGATTTGATTCACAGACCAAATCATTTAGTAGCTTCTGAAATTATTTATGTGGCTTGATGCAATATATTCAAAGCCACTCACAGGTTCTCAGGATTATTGGACTTGCAATTCTTTTATAGAAGAATTAAATCCAACTCAAATATTTATTGATTTAAATCCAAATGGCCAAAATAATTCCTCAAAAATGTTCCATATTTTTGGTTTGGACCAAAACCCTTGCCATAAATATTAAACATCATTGGGGAGCATTTTGGAAATATTGGATGCATTTCCAGGGTTATTTTCCCTTTTTTTAATTAAAATTTTGAGGTTTTCAAATTTCCTCAATTCAAGTTTCTTGAATTTAAACATGATGTAGGATGCTTATGAAACTAATTGCAATCAAATTCTAGGGCTGTGACAACTCACCCCCACTACACAAGAATCTCGGCCCGAGATTCGAGACGTGAGGTAAGAAGGAAGGGGGGGTCACAAAACTATCGCAGTCTTCTCGATCCAACTGCCCTTCCCGAGGATGTTGATTCATTGCGTCATCTTGATCTTAACGTCTTTGCTTTCGGGATCTTCATCCAGCCTGATGACAGCAGAAAGAAATTCTACAGGAATCGATCTACTCGAGGATCGAGCACTCAAGATCAACTCATGGAGTGAGATATAAAACATCTCTTAAGCGGAGACATGAAACACACATCAGGAGGGATGGAAGAAACAGATGACGGTGGTTCAATTTGGTAGGCAACAATTCCACACTGGAGTAGGATGGTGCATGGTTTCAAAGTAGCGAGGAGATTGATTGCCATGATCCCGTAACGAGGCACTTTGGAAAAGGTGACTCGAAGAACTATTCCCTTAAGTGGCAAAAAGAATTACTTTTGATCCATAGATCACCGAAACTCTTCATACCAGCTTAAGGCAAATTACAATTGATTGTTTGAAAGAGCTCGAAGAAATTGCATACTCGGACTAGGATGGATGATGTGGACTACCTTGTTGAAGACAACGCAATGGATGACTTTGCTTATCATCGGAAATGGATGGAACCCATGGTAGTACCACTGTTGAAGATGATCCTGACCAGGAATTACTGAGAAGGTAGTCCATGGGAAAAATGGCACAATGGTGGTGCAAGCTGGGAACAAAATGCAAATGTTGGGGATTTTTCCAACCATCATATCTGCCTGAGATTCAGATCTGGTTGGTAACAGGACACTTCAGACATGAGCATGTCTGGAAAGAAAGTTTGCAACACAAATAGACGAGATGATATTGCGAGAATCTCGGGAGATGAACTACGATAGCATGCTCCAAAACATGAGCGAGTTCTGCTACAAACATGTGAACACGCTGTCCCAGACAAGCATGACCACATGGTAGTCTTACATTGAAACACTACCGAGTTCTGGTTGGGAACCATCAACGAGGATATTGAAGTCCTTGTATAAGTCTTGCTCTTAAGAAGAGACTTCTTCTCCTTGAACAATCAATCAGTGGCTTGGTGTGCTAGGGATACATATAGAATGAAGGTTGCAAGTCTCCAAACCACAGAATACTTCGCACATACGCATGACTGACTTGGGATAGTTCCAGAGGAAGCAACATTGACTTTCTTGAATTCACGGCGGCAACTTGCATCAAATGCACATGTAATCGAGGAAGTCACTTCTTTCATCCGAACATATGCTTCATAGATGGGACATGAAGATAATGCTTATAAAAGTTTCCAACAGTACCTAGATGTTCGACATGAATCATGGACATGATAAGGATGTCGTCGATGGGCTCAACAACAATTCATCCAGGTTCCCATGAAGATGGAATTCCATGACTATGTGAACAAGGTGGTTGCATTGGTCAGACCAAAGGATGTAATGGTGTATGCCCGAGGAATCAACCTCGAGTAAGACAACATTACGAACATCGTTGGTTCTGATTTGATTTGAGGATAGCCCACACTCAAATAAAAGTTTGGACAAGACAATAGATCCAACAACTGATCACGAGGACCAATTGATGAAGATATCGTCTTTCTTCAATTAACACACACACAAACACAAGGATATCCCTTAGATATGAACTAAGTCAGACAAGCTTTTATCTTCCAACTCTCCAAGTTGTTGTTTAGCTTAACCAACTAGCTCGGGGGTATACAACACAGATTCTTGGAGAATGGCTAGTTTACAAGAAACCAACTTGATCATGAACTCCACATATCGGTCAGAGGACGACCTAGTGATACTTCCGTGAAGATATCCGGAAAATCACGAAGCACCAATATGTTACTAAGCTCGAGAACAATCTTGCTTTTCAGGGCAAGACGATATGATCAGGAAGAGCGAGGGATTGATAAAATCCTAACTCGTTGATCGAAGAGTGCACCAGGAAATAAGGACTAGGTAGCACGATCAACCTTAGGGTGATGATTCAATAATCAGCACACTAAGAATGATATTAATGTCCATTAACTACCAAGCAAAGGGGTTGCTAGGAGTATTGATTTCACACATCACAATTCACTTGTCGGCATTCCGGTTACAATAACACGGAAACCAAGAATGAAAAATTATGGCAAGAAGTATCACTGCAACAAAAATTTATAAGAGTTGGTGCAATTCTCATGACATTCCTGACATCAAGAGGGCCATCCTTCAGGGTAGAACAGAATCAAAAGCCGGATTGGCATTTTGACCTGCGAAATACAACTGCTTTGACCCAATCCTAAATATGGATGAGGTATTGGAGTTTGTTTCTCCTAGTCATTCCAGAATAGAATGGCTTGACAGACCACAAGAATAAGAGGTATCGATGAACGAATGCACACATACTCTTGAGTATCAATTGACAGACGAGGGCCAGAAAATAACTAAAGAGGGACAACTCAAAGGAACATATAACTTTCTGAGTTGTCGATGCATAGATTAGTATGTTGAACAAAGCTCAACATATTTCTTCCGGATAACCCATGCAGAAAGGTAGAACTGGCAGAGTCACAACATAGAATCAAGAACTCATCAGGGGCACTCTGGTTGTGATCTTTCAGTTCAACGAGGAACTTCTGCCATGAATGGTTCATGGTATTTGGAAGAATGATATACCATGGACCTCGAGGACTATCGCAAAGGTTACTAGTATCTTAAGGGAACTAGCAAATACTAACAACATGAGGTAGGGTGAATCTCGGGTTCAAAAACCCAGGAGTAGAATACCTACTACTAATTGGCATCACGGAATGCTTTCGAGAATGGTGGCCAGAATCATCACACCAGGAACACAAAGCATTGCTAGATTACTAGGTGACTCCCTAAAACACCTAGGGTCATAATAATAGCTCCAACATATATGTCGAGGCAATAAATTACCTCAATGCACCGGTTAGTCTGCTTATTCTCACCATAAAGGACATCGGGAATGGAAAGAAAGGATTTGCAAATGCATCTGATTATCTAGAAACCTGGGATGACTCGGACAGCATAATGGCTGTAAATGCTCAGAAAGATTTGAGACATCCTGCAAAATGGTGGCATAACCACTCAATATCACAATATCAAGGTTTCGAGACCAACTATGAACACACGGGGGTGGTAGAAACTGAACTGGGGCTTAAATCCATCAATCCTATAAGTCTCTAGCATAGTAACTCGTCATCCAGATAGATAGATGAGAAGGCCTAGTTCTTAATCCCCGTAGAAAGGAATAGATGACTCAGATCAGAGGGCATGAGGTATAAGGAGTAAAAAGAGCCTTACGTTCCCTTCCACAATCAATTCCCTTATATAACTAAAGCATTTCTAGACACGACTTCGACCAGTTTGGCTTGGTAATCCTACAGGCAGTTAGGCTCTGATACCAAAGCTGTCAGGACCCCGATTCCAAGTCACATCGATCTAGCTGGTAACACCTCATATCACTTTGCGGCCTCACGCACGGTATTCCCACGGGTGTCGCCTTACCATGCCCCGGGACCGTTTGCGCCTTTTGGCTCACGTATATGATAGTGTCGCTAGCATCCATATGACAGAGAACCCGGGCCGACATGGCTAGTCGTGAACCCAAAGCGGCACTAACCCATGGGGACAGGCATACATGAATCAACTGCGAGCATGTCGGTCAGCAGTGTGTGAATCCGGGCTATAGCACTGGGCTAACAGGACTCCGGTAACTCGGGCTGTAGCAGGCTAGGCAAGACTCTGGATGTCATCGCATGACATTTCCCCGAAGGGACAGACACAGGAACGAAGTGAAACACATGCCGGCCAGTCAAGTGTCCTGAGTAGTAGTGCTGGGCTAGCAGGACTCCGGTGAACCGGGCTGTAGCGGACTACTATGGCTCATGGAAGCACAAGACTACATTTCCCCATAAGAGAGGCTACCAAGGATAAACCACTAGGTTGTCGGATCCCACACATACCAAGCATTTCAATCATACACACAATATGCTCGATATGTGCAAATACAACATGGCATCACAACATAACTCTATGACTCAAAGTATTTATTCATTAGGCTCCGAGGAGCGAGATATTACAAACATGGGTCTCATGACCCAACATACAGAGCATACAAGCAACAAGCACATGCAGAAGCTTAACTTGTCTAAGTACAGACGACTACAAATGAAGAAGCCTCAGAAACCTGACTATCTACAAGACCCTCCCAAGGGTACCATATCGTAGCTGAGGTAACAAGCTAAACATCGAAGTCCACGCGGAACTACTAGCGAGACTGAAGCCTCTCTGCAAAAACATAAATTAAGCAAACGTGAGTACAATTGTACTCAACAAGACTTACATCAGAACTAACTACATATGCATCGGTATCAACAAAGGGGGTGGTGGAGTTTAACTGCAGCAAGCCATCTTTGACTCGGTGACTACCCTGAACTATGACTGCAAATAACTCTTTTGAGGTGGCGCGCACGAGTCCACATATTCACCATATCAATACTCCACTATGGATCCGCTCCTGTCTCCCTACGAGAAGGCCATCCATAGCACTCACGCTTATCTTGCGAGTTTTAGAGTATCCACTTTCACTTGTCTATGAACTATGCAAGGGGTCCAAGTTTCCATATCCGAGGAATCCGGCTATTCGAATAGATAATGATAACCCTGCAGGGGTGTACTTCTTCACACACGCTCTCGCCACTTATCGCCCTGTACACATCATGTACCTCGGCAACCTTCAAGCGGAAGCCGAGCGAGGGACTCGGCCATGACCTGACTAACCAACAAGTCTCTCGTCCAGGTTTATCGCCTATTCGGGTTCCATCCGCGAGGAGATCCGGCCGGGGTGTCGCTCACGGCCCCAAACGATGTGTGCAGGGTTCCCAAGCCGACCATCTGGGTGCCACTTGGTACACCGTGCCACTGTGCCTAGTGTGTCCCAAGCCCACCTATATCGGGTGCCACTTGGTAGACTACTAACACTACCTACAAACACCAGAAACTAGTAGCAACTCCTAGACAGATATCGAGTTGATTAATAAGCTGAGAGGGGCCGAGTTACCGGAACCCAATGTGTGGTAGTAATTGTTCATGGATCACAAACACAGAACTCAGTTCCAGAGGACGGCTGCAATGAGACAACCCACCATGTACTCCTACATGGCCTCTCACCGCTACCTTTACCAAATCGTGTTCACACACTTAGCTCACACACAGTAGGACATGTTCAACACCATTCCAATTCATCCCCGATGAATCAGACCTGACTCAACTCTAAGCAGTAGCAGGCATGACAAACAACATGAATGAGTAGGCACATCAGGGCTCAAGCAACTCCTACTCATGCTAGTGGGTTTCATCTATTTACTGTGGCAATGACAGGTCATGCAGAGGAAAGGGTTCAGCTACCGCAGCATGTAACAGTTGAATCGCTGTTGTCCTAATGCAGTAAAAGAGAGCAGGAGCGAGAGAAGTGGGATTATATTGGAATGAACAAGGGGGTTTTGCTTGCCTGGCACTTCTGAAGATAGTATAGTTCTTCATCGGTGTCATCGATCACGTCGTCGGAAACAACGTCTACTGGGAGGGGGCAATTACCGGCAAACAAGGAAGAATACAATCAATGCAATGCAACAATATGATGCATGATCATGACATGGCAATATGTTGTGATTTGGGCTAATACAACATAAAATCATTTTAATTGAAGTGGAATTCAAAACTATATCGAATTCCAACTCCAAACCTATTATGAAATTTGCCCTAATCATGTTTCATCCTAAACAGTCAGGTTAACTTGCTCAAACATGCATGAAAATGGTACAGATGGATTCCTTGAATTTTCTGATAATTTTTCATATATAAATTATTTCATTTGGAGTTATGGTTGAATTTCTATGATTTTTAGAAGTTTTGGCTATTTTCGGAAATAAATAAATCATTTAAGATTCATTTAAATTCCAGAAAAGGATTACTGCGTCAGCATGATGTCACTGTGACGTCAGCAAGTCAACTGTGACTGGCCAGGTCAAACCTCACTGGTGGGGTCCACTAGTCAGTGACCCAAGGCTGCCTAGGGTCACAAACGGGTGGGGTCAGGTCAAAGGACACGTCAGCATAGTTAAGCTGACACGTGGGCCCACTGCAATTAGATTAAACCTTAATCTATTTTAGTTAGCCGGTTAATTAGGCGGTGGGACCCGGCTGTCATTGACTCCAGGGGGTAGTTAGTAGGGTGCTTAGGCACTAACGGCCGGTTACGTCGGCGGTTAGCCGCCGGCGACCATAGCCGACGGCGGAGGTACTCCGGCCGGCCGATTTCGGCGGCCATTCAAAGCACGGCTAGGCTCTTCCGAAAGCCCGGAGAGAGGCGCGTCGGGTGGTGCAAGTGGCAGCTGCAGGGGAGGGCTGTAGCGTCGCCGGCGTCGAGGTGGGCGGGCGGCGGCGCTCGGGCGGATGCGAGCAACGGTGCTACGGGGCACGAGCGAGCAAGGTGAAGGTCTAGGCAACCTCCTGGGATCACCAGGAGCTTGATGCGGTGCGAAGGCGCGACTGTATCGAGCATAGGCCACGATGGCAGCAAGGCAGGCAGCGGCCAGAGCTCGGCGTCCGTGAAGCTAGGGCCTAGAGGACGCGGAGAGGCCGGGGAAGAGGGGTATTCGAAGCAGGCGCTCACAGGGAACACGCAGGGATGGTCAGTGAGCTCGTGGGTGTGATGGAGGCGGCGAATCAGCGATGGCGACCGATGGTGCAGAGAGATGATGTGGCGCTCGATGTCATCTCTTCAGGGCACCCTGGCTCACGATCTGCGTCGTGGTGACTTCTCGGTCGATTGCGGAGATCCCAGAAACGGAATCGTGGCGTCTCATCGACAGTGGCCACGTGGACGACGTACGGTGTCCATGGCTGCTCTCTGTTGGTGCTCGGGGAAGAAGCTAGAGGAGAGGGAGAGAGTTCCAGGTTGAGGGAAAAGGCAGAGGGGTCCGCGGGGCGTCTCCAGCGCATGGATCGGGACGAGAGGGGAAACAGGAGGTGGCGAGGCGACGTGACCGCAGTCGGCTGTGACGCGGGCACGCAGCAGCTTTGGGGCGAGGGGAGGAAGACGACGGGCGAGGTGCTGGTGGGCTAGGCCACTGGTGGCCTGGTGCTGGGCCGCGTAGGTAAGTTTGCTCCAGGTGAGCCTCCGTCTGTTTTATTTACTGTTTTCTAATATTTCAATTCTATTTTGATTTGATTCACAGACCAAATCATTTAGTAGCTTCTGAAAATATTTATGTGGCTTGATGCAATATATTCAAAGCCACTCACTGGTTCTCAGGATTATTGGACTTGCAATTCTTTTATAGAAGAATTAAATCCAACTCAAATATTTATTGATTTAAATCTAAATGGCCAAAATAATTCCTCAAAAATGTACCATATTTTTGGTTTGGACCAAAACCCTTTCCATAAATATTAAACATCATTGGGGAGCATTTTGGAAACATTGGATGCATTTCCAGGGTTATTTGCCCTTCTTTTAATTAAAATTTTGAGGTTTTCAAATTTCCTCAATTCAAGTTTCTTGAATTTAAACATGATGCAGGATGCTTATGAAACTAATTGCAATCAAATTCTAGGGCTGTGACAGAGGACTTGGCTGTAGTGTGATGACGCACTGCGGAATACGTCAGCAGATTTGATTTGTGTTAATATTATTCTCTCTATGGCAATATGTGGAAGATTATTTTGGAGAGCTGGACACTACTCTTGGTGTTTACAATCTTCTATGAAGGACTTTGAGGAGGAACCCGCCTTGCAATGCCGAAGACAATTTGCGCGCCGGACTCGTTGTCATTGAAGCCTGGTTCAGGGGCTACTGAGGGACTCCTGGATTAGGGGGTGTTCGGGTAGCCGGACTATACCTTCAGCCGGACTCCTGGACTATGAAGATACAAGATTGAAGACTTCGTCCCGTGTCTGGATGGGACTTTCCTTGGCGTGGAAGGCAAGCTTGGCGATGCGGATATTCAAGATCTCCTACCATTGTAACCAACTCTGTGTAACCCTAACCCTATCCGGTGTCTATATAAACCGGAGGGTTGTAGTCCGTAGGCAATCAACTCCATATACAACAATCATACCATAGGCTAGCTTCTAGGGTTTAGCCTCCTTGATCTCGTGGTAGATCTACTCTTGTACTACCCATATCATCAATATTAATCAAGCAGGACGTAGGGTTTTACCTCCATCAAGAGGGCCCGAACCTGGGTAAAACATCGTGTTCCCTGCCTCCTGTTACCATCCGTCCTAGACGCACAGTTCGGGACCCACTACCCGAGATCCGCCGGTTTTGACACCGACAATGATCTTCTCCGGATTAGCCTTAATTCCCCTGTTGGACACCAGAAAACCCAATAGCTTGCCCGCCGGTACACCAAAGACACACTTGTCCGGATTAAGCATCATCTTGTATGTTCTCAGGTTATTAAAGGTTTCCTTCAAGTCATCAATCAGAGTCTCCTTCTCCCTGGACTTAACCGCGATATCATCCACGTAAGCATGTACATTACGGCCAATCTGCTTGTGAAGACAATTTTGTACACACTGTTGGTAAGTTGCCTGGGCACTCTTGAGCCCGAAGGGCATAGACACATAGCAGAAGGCTCCAAAGGGAGTTATAAATGCTGTCTTCTCCTGGTCCTTAACTGCCATTTTGATCTGATGATAGCCAGAATACGCATCCAAAAAACTTAAACGCTCAAAACCCGCCGTAGCATCAATAATTTGATCAATACGGGGGAGGGCAAAAGGATCTGCTGGACAAGCCTTATTAAGATCTGTGTAATCCACACACATGCGCCAGGTGCCGTTTTTCTTGAGGACCAGCACCGGATTGGCAAGCCACTCAGGGTGAAAAACTTCAACAATAAAGCCAGCTGCTAAGAGCCTGGCTACCTCTTCTCCAATCGCCTTGCGTCTTTCTTCGTTAAACCGGCGGAGGAACTGTTTCACCGGTTTATATTTAGGATCCACATTAAGTGTGTGCTCAGCGAGTTGCCTCGGTACACCTGGCATGTCAGAGGGCTTCCATGCAAAAATGTCCCAATTCTCACGGATGAACTCGATGAGCGCGCTTTCCTATTTCAGATCCAAGTTGGCACTGATGCTGAACTGCTTGGACGAATCGCCAGGTACGAAGTCAACAAGCTTAGTTTCTGCTGTCGATTTGAACTTCAGGGCTAGATCATGCTCCGTAGTTGGCTTCTTCAACGGAGTCATGTCCGCCGGATCAACATTGTCTTTATACTACTTCAACTCCTCGGTGGCACAAACCGACTCTGCATAAGCCGCATCTCCTTCCTCGCATTCCAAAGCGATTTTGCGGCTTCCGTGAACGCTTTATTGTCCCCCTGTGACCCGGCATCTTGAGCTGCAAATGCACATAACAGGGCCATGCCATAAACTTGGCGTAAGCCCTTCGCCCAAACAGGGGGTGATATGGACTCTGGATTTTCACCACTTCAAACGTCAATGTTTCCAACCTGGAATCATGGTCATCCCCAAAGGCCACTTCCAGAGCTATCTTACCAACGGGATACGCTGATCTGCCTGGCACTATGCCGTGGAACACTGTATTAGACGGTTTGAGATTTTTATCTGTTAGTCCCATACGACGGACGGTCTCATAATACAGGATGGTAATGCTGCTCCCTCCGTCCATGAGCACCTTGATGAACCTATAACCTCCCACCTGAGGCGCCACCACTAGAGCCAACTGACCCGGATTATCGACCTGGGGAGGGTGATCCTCTCTGCTCCATATGATTGGTTGTTCAGACCAACGTAGATAATGGGGTATGGCCGGTTCAACAGAGTTGACCGCCCGCCTCTGAACCTTCCGGTCTCGCTTGTCCAAGCTTGTGGTGAAGACATGGTACTGCCCACTACTCAACTGCTTCGGGTTGCTCTGGTAACCTGACTTTTGCTGTTGTTGGTTGTAACCACCCTGGTTGTTCTGACTATTTTGACCATTATGTCCGCCCGGATTACCATTGAATCCTGAACCGGAACTTCCTCCACCGTAACCCGGCCCGGATCCTGAGCCACCGCCAGATTCGTGATCATACCGGAAATTATTAGAATTCTTGAACTCCTGCATAATAAAGCAATCCTTCCAAAGGTAGTTTGCTGGCGCCTCCTTCGTCCCATGTCTTGGACAGGGCTGGCTTAGCGGATAGTTTAGGCGGTTTGGGTTAGGGTTGGGTGCTCCATTACGATTTTTCGGTCTACCCTTGCGTCGCTGGCCATTGTCCTGTGCGTTGGTATTAGCCACAAAGTCCATGTTACCATCCGCTTTACGCTTGCCTCCACCACCATTGCCTGCCCAGTGATGCTGCTGACCTTTGGAGCTGCTGTTCTTCTTCCCTTTCCCTGTCTTGTCATCATCAGATTCGGGATCCTTGGTACTATCAGAATCAGCATATTTCACCAAAGCGGCCATGAGGGTCCCCATGTCGGTGCAATGACGCTTCATCCGTCCCAACTTCAGCTTCAGGGGCCCAAACCGGCAGTTGCCTTCTAGGGTTAATACTGCGGTGTCAGCGTTGATGCGGTCTGAGGAGTGCAACACTTGTGAAACCCGGCGCACCCAATGAGTCGTTGATTCTCCTTCCTCCTGGACGCATGCAGCTAAGTCCACTATCGACATAGGCTGTTTACAGGTATCCTTGAAATTGCTGATAAACCGGGCTCGTAATTGGGCCCATGAACTGATAGAATTAGCCGGCAAGCTTTTTAACCAAGTACGGGCCGTTCCTTCAAGCATCATGGTGAAGTATTTCGCACACGCCGCGTCATCCACATCAAGCATCTCCATGGCCATCTCATAGCTCTCCACCCATGTCTCTGGAGGTTGATCCGCCGTGTAATTTGGTACCTTGCGCGGGCCTTTGAAATCCTTGGGCAGGCGCACGTTGCGTAAAGCGGGGATAAGGCAAGGCACCCCCAAAGAACTAGAAGTAACACCAGGTTCAGTCAAGGTGGTTGGACGAACCGGCGTGAGCTGCCGAGCCTGATGCTGTGTGGCTAACTCGGCCTCCCTGCGCGCGCGGGCCCGGTCCACCACTCCCTGAGCGTTATCAGCACCACCCGCCGGGTTGTTGTCACGGGGTGCCCCACGTCGTTCATTACTCGACACTGCTGGTTCATCCATATGTCTGCTATAGCTCCGGCTTGGACGGGGGGTCGAGTGGATCCGGTCGCGGCTGTACGAGTACGCTTCCTGTTGGGCCAAAGCTGTCCTCAGAAGTTCCTTGACCCGTCGCGTCTCTACTGCCTGCGGCGAGTCACCTTCAATTGGAATGGCCTCCAGCCGTGCAGCAGTGGCAACAAGATTGTCCATTGGGTTGGAGTAGTGACCCGGAGGTGTTAAAGCAGCCTGAGGTATAACGGTGTTTTGACGAGGCGGGTCCATCTGACGAGGCTGAACCGGTGCACCGGTCCCAGGGGCTTCTGCCCGGTTTCCCTCCAGTGGATTGCCGGCTCTTGGTCCTGGAGTGTTGAAAAGGTCTCTGGCCTCGAAAACCGGAGGTAAGCGGGATCGGTGCTTCCTCCTCATGACTTCATGCGACGCGCTCTGGTCCAACATAAGCCTGTAGGCCTGTGCGTCTAAAGCGGCCCGCTCTGCGGCCATCCTGGTGTCCTCAGCCGCCAGATCCGCCTTGGCCTGGGTGATCTGTTCCTTTACCCTTGCAATCTCCGCGTTGTGAACGTACTAATCCGGCGGATTAACTTTCTCCATAAGCACAGCCAACGCATCAAATAGTTCTGATAGAACCTGAGCCGGCGGGCGCACAGGGCCTCCTGCCCCGGCAGCCGTCGCCGCAGCTGAACCGGAGATCATTGCCGCAGCTGTCGAAGAATGAAGCGCTACTTGTGTTCCGGCCATGAATATTCCAACCCGGTTGGGCAGATCAGAGGGGTCCGGAATACTGTCGCCATCGGAACAGCTCCCAATCCGGCCATCTTGTAGTTGATAAAGAGATTCGGTTTCTCCGGTCGAAGATTTGTCACCGGAACAAACGACGGTCGCTCCGCGAAATTCCGATCCATCCTCATAACTTCCTCCATGGATGACTCCCACGAAGGCACGCTTCATGGCCGGTTTAACCCGGGCGGATCGCGCACGCTGAGCCGTCTCGACGAGGTCGGTGCAGATGTCCGGCTCAGGGCCTGGTTCACCGATCTTGCCAATGAAAATGTGAATGCTACCAAAGGGGACCCGGTACCCGTACTCAATTGAGCCGGCCTTGGGGCCCCAGCCTGCATCGTCGATATAGAGCTTGCTGCGACGACTCTTAGTCATCCGGACTACAGCGTAGCCCTCGAGTCCTTCAAAGTGGCCATCCAAGAACCGGAAACCATTGTGCGATTGCCCCACGGTGGGCGCCAACTGTCGTGGTTTTGTCACGGCAGATGTCCTAGAGAAAGGACTTAGTCGTGGAGCCATCGCAACGGGTTAGCTTGAAGGGGTTAAAGCGGACACAGGGACGCAAGAGAGTTTATACTAGTTCGGCCCCTTCAATGAAGGTAAAAGCCTATGTCTAGTTGTGATGGAATTGATGGGGTTTCGATGACTAGGGAGCAAACAAGCTTCGCCTATGTCTCGAGTTGTTGCCTGTTGTCCTTGAACCGCCGCCGGGTCATCCCCTTATATACACGGGTGACACCCGTTGGTTCACAGAGTCCCAACACCGGTCGATATTCGTATCCGGGTTGGTCTCTCCTTATTCCTAACTTACAATACAAGTTTATATACAAATTCCGGTTTACAGCTACAAGTCTTGAACCGGCTACGGGCCTTAAGCCCTCATCTGCCTTCTTGGGCTTTATCACATCTGGAACTACTGATGAAGTTGACCCGGCCCAGATAGGCCGGTTTATGCCTAGCAGTAATATCCCCAACAGTTACCGTTAGTATGTACATCCCACACAGTTAATCCAGGAAGTACGTTTCCGTTTGTATTTACATCCCATACAGTCACTCCAAGGAAAACGTTTCTGTTCGTGGGTACATCACACACAATTTTCCCCATTAAATCGTTTGTGATAGCATTGCCATTGCAGATGATATTAACAATTTTATCGTTTGCGTTATTGAATGCATCACACACAATGCATAGAAGAAACTGTGTGGCAAAGGATGTCTATCACTCACACTTTTTATGCGGTAAACGTTTGCGCAAGGTGCCTAACGCAAACAGTTTTCAAGAGGATGTCGTGTGTGATTGTTCATTGATCCAACCCGATTTATTCCTAGAAACTGTGTGCGTTGCCTGAGGTCATCGCCCATGGTGTTTTCACAATAATATTTTGCAATAGAAAAACCCAATTAGCAGGCTAATTGTCCTATTACTAATTGATACATCTCCGTCGTATCTATAATTTTTGATTGTTTCATGCCAATATTATAGAACTTTCACATACTTTTGGCAACATTTTATATGATATACTGGATTAACCTATTGATCCAGTGCCCAGTGTCAGTTCTTGTTTTTTGCATTTTTTCTGTTTCGCAGAAAATCCATATCAAATGAAGTCCAAATGAGATAAAAATTTCTAGAGAATTATTCTGGAATATATGTGATTTTTGGGACTTGGAATCAACGCAAACGGAGGCCCATGATGCCCAAGAGACACCAGGGCGCGCCCCAGGCTCCAGGCGCGTGGTGGTGGGTTATGCTCACCTCGTACGTCGGTTGGGGCTCTACTTCAAGCGCAAGGAAGCTTATATCCGGAAAAAATCATGTTAAAAGCGCAATCGGAGTTACGAATCTCCGGGAATATAAGAAATGGTTTTCAACCAGATCTGGGGAACACGAAACAGAAGAGAAGAGAGAGGGAGATCCAATCTCGGAGGGGCTCCCGCCCCTCCGCCGCCATTGAAGCAATGGGCCCGAGGGGGAACTCTCCTCCCATCTAGGGAGGAGGCCAAGGAACAAGAAGAAGGAGGGGATCTCTCCCCCTCTCTCCCAGTGACGCCGGAGTGCCGCCGGGGCTAGGATCGTGACGGTGATCTACATCAATAATCTTGCTACTGTCAACACCAAATCTCTCCCCCTCTATGCAATGGTGTAACACCCCTTCTCCGTGTTGTAATCTCTAATTAAACATGGTGCTCAACTCCATATATTATTTCCCAATGATATTTGGCTATCCTATGATGTTTGAGTAGATACGTTTTGTCTTGTGGGTTAATCGTGATATTGATTGGTATGATTGTATATTTTATTTATGGTGTCGTCCTATGGTGCCCTCCGTCTCACGCAAACGTGAGGGTTCCCCGCTGTAGTGTGTCGCAATACGTTCATAATTTGCTGATGGTGGGTTGCGAGAGTAACAGAAGCTTAAACCCGAGTAGGTGGGTTGTTGCGTATGGGATAAAGAGGACTTCATACTTAATGCTATGGTTGGGTTTCACTACCTTAATGATCTTTAGTAGCTGTCGATGCTTGCTAGGAGTCCAATCATAAGTGCATATGATCCAAGTAGAGAAAGTATGTTAGCTCATGCCTCTCCCTCATGTAAAATTGCAAGAATGATTACCGGTACTTGTTATCGATTTCCTAGGGACAAATGACTTTCTTGTTGACAAAAGCTATCCACTTTTATTACCTTGCAATTTATTCATAGTTTTATTCTCACAAAGTACTCATAGTTCTGTTCTTGCAAAATAGTTTCATACTTGTTTTAGGTAAAGCAAACGTCAAGTGTGCGTAGAGTTGTATAGGTGGTCGATAGAACTTGAGGGGATATTTTTCTACCTTTAGATCCTTGTTGGGTTCGACACTCTTATTTATCGAAGAAGGCTACAAACGATCCCCTACACTAGTGGGTTATCAAGACCTTTTTCTAGCACCGTTGCCGGGGAGCAATAGCGTGGGGTGAATATTCTCGCGTGTTCTTGTTTGCTTTATCACTAAGTAATTTTTATTTTGTGCTCTTGTTTTCTATCTCTAGTTATGGGTAGGAAACGCAAAATACCAAAAAAATAGTTGTACCTACTAAACCATGGTTGAAGAACCACCCAAAATCTATCATACTACTAAATCTTTCTAGTTGGATCATCTTCGATCCATTTTTGCTAGTGCTAAAAACCCAACTAGCAAAGTTGAGGGGAAATCATTAAATGAGCATGCTTATTTTGTGCGATGGGCGCACCCCCCTACCTCATGGGCCCCCTGGTCATCATCTTTTGCAAGGATTTTTTATTATTTCCAAAAAGACGTTCCGTGAAGTTTCAGGTCATTTCGAGAACTTTTGTTTCTGCACATAAATAACACCATGGTAATTCTGCTGAAAACAGTGTCAGTCTGGGTTAGTTCCATTCAAATCATGCAAGTTAGAGTCCAAAACAAGGGCAAAAGTGTTTGGAAAAGTAGATAGGACGGAGACATATCATGCGACACCATTTATCTCAAAAAGGGAAACTTTTGTGGTATCATATTAATAGTTTGTATTGCTATGCTTCGAATTTATGTGAAATACATGATTTTACTTGTTGTTCCGATGACCCCAAGAAACACCTTTTTTCCAATGCGAGTTTAAGGATAATGGAATCTTCTCTTATGCCAATGATGTTTATAATTACTTTAATATTGAACAAATTTAAGAATTTTTTGCTTTTAAGGGTGCCTATGAAATTTCTTCTTTGATTTAAAAGTATGATGCTACTCTTTACAAATCTGGAATTTTTCCATACTTAAATATTGCTATGAAAATTATTCTTCTAATGCTTATTGAGGACTTCTCCACTGTCCAAGAAGAGACTAATTTTTGCAGGAGACTATGGAAGAAGAAATTTATGAAACTGTGAGCTCACTTTATGAAAAAGATGATGAGGAGAACGAAGACCAAAAGGACGAAGAGTGGATTAGCTACCCGTGACCACCTTCTAATGAGAGTAACTCTTCAACTCATACATTGTTCAATGTCCCTTCATTCTTACCGAGGAATGAGTGCTATGATAATTGCTATGATCCCGTTGATTCTTTTGAAATATCCCTTTTTGATGAACTTGATGCTTGCTATGCTTGTGGTCATGATGCCCATATGAATTATGCTTATGGATATGAACTTGCTATAGTTCCTTATGTTAAGAATGAAATTGTTGCTATTGCACCCATGCATGATAGTCCTATTATCTTTTTGAATTCTCCAAACTACACTATATCGGAGAAGTTTGCACTTATTAAGGATTACACTGATGGGTTGACTTTTACCATTGCGCATGATGATTTTGATGAATATACTATGCATGTGCTTGCTGCTTGTACTTGCAATTATTATGAGAGAGGAACTACGTCTCCACCCCTTTCTGTTTCCAACACGAAAAAATTGCAAGAAACTGCTTATGCTATGTATTGGCCTTTACTTGATGTGCATGAATTGTTCTTGTATGACATGCCGATGAATAGGAAGAGAGTTAGACTTCGTCATTGCATGATATATGTTGCTTTGTACTCACTACTAAATGCCAAATCATTGCTAATTAAATTTGGCTTTGATATACCGTGGGATCCGGGTGGATCCATTACTTGAGCACTTTATGCCTAGCTTAATGGCTTTAAAGAAAGCGCTGCTAGGGAGACAACCTAGAAGTTTTAGAGAGTCATTTATTTCTGTTGAGTGCTTTTATAAAGTTCAAAAAAATAGAGGGGAACTTAAAAAACTTTTTCAAAAAGAGAAGTGATTGAAAGGTGATGCATTGGGGAAGTGAGGGTCGACCTTGAACAGTTGTGTTCATGCTCATGGAAACAATGTAGAATTTTTCATGAAAACTCTCGCGAAAGTAATTATCCCCTTGTACAAATCCATTGTATTGTAAAATTATTGTGCCAAGATTTGCCTTTAGGGTGAGTAGATTGCTTGTTGGTATGTGCGGTGCAAAAACACAAACTTTGGCTGTAGTGCGTGATTTTTCAATTTTTTTACTGGAACGTCAAACGTTTCTGAAACTTTTTGCAAAATATTGCTATATATTTTTTATTATGTCCTAATTTTTCAGAATTTTTGGAGTACCAGAAGTATGGTAGATGTTCAGATTGCTACAGACTGTCCTGTTTAAGACACATTCTGTTTTTGATGCATTGTTTTGCTTGTTTTGATGAAACTATCAATTCTACCGGTGGTATAAGCCATGGAAAAGTTATATTACATTGCAAAAACAAAATATGAATTGGTTTGCAACAGTACTTAGAGTAGTGATTTGCTTTATTATACTAACAGATATTACCGAGCTTTCTATTGAGTTTTGTGTGGATGAAGTGATCAAAGATCGAGGAGGTTTCGATATGAGGAGAAGGAGGAGAGGCAAGAGCTCAAGCTTGGGGATGCCTAAGGCACCCCAAGTAAATATTCAAGGAGACTCAAGCATCTAAGCTTGGGGATGCCCCGGAAGGCATCCCATCTTTCTTCAACAAGTATCGGTATGTTTTCTTTCTCGTTTCACTCATGTGATATGTGTAAATCTTGGAGCATCTTTTGCATTTAGTTTTTATTTTTCATTTATGCACCGTGCTGGTATGAGATAGTCCATGGTTAATTTATAGAATTCTCATTGCACTTCACTTATATCTTTTGAGTGTGGCTTTGTAGAATGCTTCATGTGCTTCACTTATATCATTTGAAGTTTGGATTGCTTGTTTCTCTTCACATAGAAAACCGTTGTTTGTCGAATGCTCTTTTGCTTCACTTATATTTATTAGAGCATGGTATTTTGTTGAAAGAACTAAACTCTCATGCTTCACTTATATCTATTTAGAGAGTCATCAGGAATTGGTCAATTGCATGGTTAGTCATAAAATCCTACATAATACTTGTGGATCACTGAATATGATATGCTTGATTCCTTCCAATAGTTTTGCGATATAGAGATGGAATATGTGGGAGGTACTAGTAAACGGTTGTGGTTAGTAAGAATATTGGTGTTAAGGTTTGTGATTCCCGAAGCATGCATCTATAATCTCTTGTTATGCTATGAAGTTGGAGCACGATTTATTATTGATTGTCTTCCTTGAGTGGCGGTCGGGGACGAGCGATGGTCTTTTCCTACCAATCTATCCCCCTAGGGGCATGCATAGTAGTACTTTGCTTCTAGGGCTAATAAACTTTTGCAATAAGTATTTGAGTTCTTTATGACTAATGTGAGTCCATGTATTATACGCACTCTTACCTTTCCGCAATTTGCTAGCCTCTACGGTACCGTGCATTGCCCTTTCTCACCTCGAGACGTGGTGCAAACTTCGCTGGTGCATCCAAACCCCGTGATATGATGAGCTCTAACACACATAAGCCTTATTATATCTTCCTCAAAACAGCCACCATACCTACCTATTATGGCCTTTCCATAGCCATTCCGAGATATATTGCCATGCAACTTCCATCGCCTCTGTTTTGATGACTTGAGCATTCATTGTCATATTGCTTTACATGACTGTAAGATGGCTAGCATGATATTTACATGGCTTGTACGTTTTTTGATGTCCTTGTTATGCTAGATCATTGCACATCCAGGTACACTGCTAGAGGCATTCACATAGAGTCATACTTTGTTATAGGTATCGAGTTGTAATTTTTATTTCTTTTGAGTTATAAGTAAATAGAAGTGTGATCATCATCATTATTAATTTTTAGAGCATTTCCCCGGTGAGGAAAGGATGATGGAGACTATGATTCCCCCACAACTCGGGATGATACTCCGGGCAATGAGAAAAAAGAAAAAGAGAAAAAAAGAGAAAAAAAGAAAAATAAATAAAGAGAGAAGAGGATTGCTAGTTCCACACTTGTGCTTCAAAGTAGCACCATGTTTTCATATGGAGAGTCTCCTATGTTGTCACTTTCATATACTAGTGGGAATTTTTCGTTATAGGATTAGATGCACACCCACTTAGTCTCATTTTGAGCTTTCATACACTTATACTTCTTACTGCATTCGTTGCATGGCAATCCCTACTCCTCGCATTGATATCAATTGATGGGCATCTCCATAGCCCGTTGGTTAGTCGCGTTGATGTGAGACTTTCTTACTTTTTTGTCTTCTCTATATTTACCCCTATCGTCATACTCTATTCCACCCATAGTGCTATATCCATGGCTTGCGCTCATGTATTGCGTGAGGGTTGAAAAAGCCGAAGCCCGTTAAAAATTATGAACCAATTGCTTGGCTTGTCATCGGGGTTGTGCATGATAAATACTTTGTGTTGAGAAGACAGAGCATGACAAGACTATATGATTTTGAAGGGATAGCTTTCTTTAGCATTGTTATTTTGAAAGACATTGATTGTTTGTTGGGATGCCTCAGTATTGATGTATTTATGTCAAATTATAGACTACTACTTTGAATCACTCATGTCTTAATATTCATGCCATGATTAGATATATGATCAAGATTATGCTAGTTAGCATTCCACATCAAAAATTATCTTTTTTATCATTTACCTACTCGAGGGGAAGTAGGAATTAAGCTTGGGGATGCTAATACGTCTCCGTCGTGTCTATAATTTTTGATTGTTTCATGCCAATATTATACAACTTTCACATACTTTTAGCAAAATTTTATATGATTTATTGGACTAACCTATTGATCTAGTGCCCGATGCCAGTTCCTATTTTTTGCATGTTTTTTGTTTCAGAAAATCCATATCAAACAAAGTTCAAACGCGATAAAAATTTCTGGAGAATGGAATGTATGTGATTTTTGCGACTTGTAATCAACGCAAACGGAGGCCCGCAGTGCCCAAGAGACACTAGGGCACGCCCCAGGCTCCAGGCGCGTGGTGGTGGGTTGTGCTCACCTCATACGTCGGTTGGGGCTCCACTTCCGGCGCAAGGAAGCTTATATCCGGAAAAAAATCGTGTTAAAATCTCAGCGCAATCGGGGTTATGGATCTCCGGGAATATAAGAAATGGTTTTCGGCCAGATCTGGGGAATGCGAAATAGAAGAAAACAAAGAGGGAGATCAAATCTCGGAGGGGCTCCCACCCCTCCGTGTCCATGGAGGCCATGGAGCAGAGGGGGAACTCTCCTCCCATCTAGGGAGGAGGCCAAGGAATAAGAAGAAGGAGGGGGCTCTCTCCCCCTCTCTCCCGGTGGATCTGGAGTGTCGCCGGGGCTAGGATCGTGACGGCGATCTACATCAACAATCTTGCTACCGTCAACACCAACTCTCTCCCCCTCTATGCAGTGGTGTAACACCCCTTCTCCCCGCTGTAATCTCTACTTAAACATGGTGCTCAACTCCATATATTATTTCCCAATGATATTTGGCTATCCTATGATATTTGAGTAGATCCATTTTGTCCTGTGGGTTAATCGTGATGTTGGTTGGTATGATTGTATATTTTATTTATGGTGCTGTCCTACGGTGCCCTCCGTCTCGCACAAACGTGAGGGGTCCCCGTTGTAGGGTGTTGCAATACATTCATAATTTGCTCATGGTGGGTTGCGAGAGTGATAGTAGCTTAAACCCGAGTAAGTGGGTTGTCGCGTATGGGATAAAGAGGACTTGAGACTTAATGCTATGGTTGGGTTTCATGACCTTAATGATCTTTAGAAGCTGAGGATGCTTGCTAGGGGTCCAATCATAAGTGCATATGATCCAAGTAGAGAAAGTATGTTAGCTCATGCCTCTCCCTCATGTAAAATTGCAAGAATGATTACGGGTACTTGTTATCGATTGCCTAGGGACAAATGACTTTCCTATTGACAAAAGCTATCCACTTCTATTACCTTGCAATTTATTCACAGTTTTATTCTCGCAAAGTACTCGTAGTTTTGTGCTTGCAAAATAGTTTCATACTTGTTTTAGGTAAAGCAAACGTCAAGTGTGCGTAGAGTTGTATCGGTGGTTGATAGAACTTGAGGGAATATTTTTTCTACCTTTAGCTTCTCGTTGGGTTCGACACTCTTATTTATCGAAGAAGGCTACAAACCATCCCCTACACTTGTGGGTTATCACTAATAATCCATTTCTTAATCTAATTGACATTTCATATTAAGCACACAATATATTTCATTTTCATATTAAGGAAGTAGGATTTCATAATTGAGGTACATCAGAGTACAACATCATATAGCTTCAGCACTCAGCTACCCCATTACACAACTGCTACAGCACCAAGTTTCACATGCAACATCTATAACCTTTCGAAATTAGCATCATAGATGGTACATAGACAGATGAATCTCATATAGAAAACTGTTGATGTGGAAAGCGAATATTGAGCCTTCATTGATGTTGAAGGTCTTTGCAACTTTAGGCCAGTGCCTGTGGATGATTGACCGTCTATCCTTTGTCCTCTTCAGGAACACTTCAATATTGAACCGTGGGTGTTGTATGAATACCTTCTTCGCCTCCTGACCATACAGGTGGTTTGAGAGGTAATCATCAGTGAACTGCTTTGGGAAGGCCTGAAAACAAGGATGTGCATGAATATCTTCTCTATATTGGAAATGGGGCAAAGGAATAAGAAAGGCAAGGTACAATAGTTAGTACCATCTTGTAGTGAAATGATGTCTTCTTCATTGTGCAGACAAAGATATTGTTGTTTTTTGTCGCTAATTACATTATCCTAACAATTTTTCTGAGTTTCTTGACTTGACTAATATTCATGGAAAACCCATTTCCCCATATGCAAAAAGGGTCGAACAGTGGGTCAAAACCTCTGACAGGACGACCTACATGTGTAAGACCATATTGTTAAAAACCTAAATATAAGAATGGTTCCTGCAATTGCAATATAATGTGCTATTATACAAAGGACCATGCATGTGCAAACCTCGATTGTAAACCTCAGTGCTTCCCATTGTTTCCCTGCAACACATATAAGGTAGTGTGATTAGGTTAAGTGAGGGTTTGCATGATATTAGTAAAATATGTTGATGAAAAATAAGCACATTGCAGATTCATCAGATTAATTCAAGCCACATGGAAAACCCGTTTATCCAAACCAAGCACAATTAAGAACTAGGAAATGTAGCAATTGTATACGTTTCTCATGTATTAAGTGCAGCCAAATTTGATTTATTCCTCACATGCACAACAATACAAATTCTACCCATGACAATTGGACATCCCATTGTAGATTTGAACCAACCAGTTAAATAAACACCACAACAAATGAACCAAACATTAACTGAGCACCACATTGCACAATATACATACTCCTAATGGAAGATCAGACAGTTAACCAAACCAAGCATGCTTAACAACTTGGAAATATAGCAATTGTATTTGTTTCTCATGTATTTAGTATGGCCAAATTCAATTTTTTTCTCACATGGTATACAATAACAGAATGCACCCACGACAATTGAACATCACATTGCATAATTGAACCAAATAGTTAACTAAACACCACAACAAATGAACCAAATATTAATTGAGCACCACATAGCACAATGTATAACATACTAGAAGATCAGATAGTTAACCAAACAAAGCATGCTTGTCAACTTGGAAATATAGCAATTGTATTTGTTTCTCATGTATTTTGTAAAGATAAATTTGATTTATTTCTCACATGGAAGACAATACAAAATTGCACCCTAAAGAATTGAACATCACATTTGCAGAATTGAACCAAACAGTTAACTAAACACGAGAACTAATTAACCAAACTATTAATGAGTGAGGACCACATTGCATGACATATAGAACATATACACTAGAGCAACAGATTGCATGGTAAAAGTAAATAGGAAATTTTACTAGAATTTGTTAAGGAAAGGCAGGAGCAGCACATGCAATGGGTAAACCGAGCATGCTTAACCGGTGTGTTGACACCAGATTTTGACACGGCCGAGAACTTAATAAGTATGGCCTCAAATGAAAAAGTTCTCAAAGTGAGAAAGTTTTGTATCATCAAAAGGATAAACTTTGATATTTGGGTCATAGCCATCCAATCTCATCTCTAAGGCCGAAGTTGTGTTCGAAGTACTGAGATTTTGTATCCAGAACACTTTTCGGCTGATTACACCCCCAAGACTAGCCCATATTGAAAACTGATCTACATGAATTGTCTTCGCCTTGTTGAAACGATCGATTTTGATATAAAGATCGTCTCAATCCGAGGTCATATGCAAAAGTTAGAGCCCGCACAGCGCGACCCTCCAGTGAGCAAAAATATGACGCTCGGAACCAGACACATATGTGGGTATGCCTGATGTGTTGCGTGAATAATTAGCTGTCTTGCACAAGCGATTTGACCCTCGAGATGACCTCTGATCAAAAAATGTTTAACATGAAAGTTGTTTGTCTTGTCGAAATGGTCAAGATTGCTTTAGGACTCATTTCCATCCGAGGTCGTGTGCCACCACAAAATAGACCCGCAAGGTACAGCTAGTTTAAACCGAACAGTTTTGGAAAGTTCGGATAAACCAATCCGAATTTGACTATGGTTTTGGATGTGAATTGATGTAATTTTCTTGTAAGGAAAGCCTAGATGAATCTTTTGCTTGTACAGGAAGTCCAGCCGCCTCTTATATATGTTGGGGTGACGGCCGATTGAAACAAGACCAATCGAACAAACACATCTACTACTTTTTCGTGTTCATCTACTTTTTATGTCTCCTTTGTATCTTTCTTCTCGTTCTTCGCTAGTTCTTCATGCTAGAGCGCTGCGGATCAATGAGGCTCTAGGGGCGAGCGAATCGACCTAGAGCAGCCCATAGCCGCCACGAGCCCTGACGGGGTCCCTCCCGGGCAAGCAGGGCTTCGGGTCTACAAAAGCATCTGCCGACTGTCCTGCGTATCGCGCTGCCGGTCAGATCTCCTTCGACGCGAGCTGCGGTGCATCACCCCCAGCGTCGAGGGTACACGGTGACATGTTCATGTGCGAACACACTTTTTGGCGACTCCGCTGGGGACGAATCTTTGAACGGTCTCCGGCCCGTTCTTGCTATGAAGAGATCGTCATCTACGGTTTGCAATCTACAAAGGTAATATGAATACCCAATTCCCTACTGTAGATGCAAATAATTCATATGATGTTACTAGATCGTTCAATGATTATACTCTATCGACCAGCCCTAGTTTTTTCAATAAGGCATCTAATTGCGTGCATAGGCCGATTCAAAGTAATTTATATGTTTCAACTGCTTATGATACTAGTAACATACAGCATATGTATCCTAACTCTCATGCATCGGCAACCCCACAAATCCATATGCCGACAAACAACATGATGGGTTCGGTTAATCAATTTGAAACACCTCATGTTAAAATCTCCAATAGCATAGAAGAAAGTGTTTCACCTTTTTATTCATCGGCAACTAATTTGCAGTATGTGAATCCAACCTTGCCGATGGATGGGAGAATTGGCCATGCTACTACTAGCTATTCGGCCAGTTACTCTCAACCATCATATGCTACACCTCATTTTAGTAATTTTCAGCATCGTATGCAACTGTAGATGTTCATAATTCGGCCCCGCATCTTCATGGTCATAGCTGAATAAGTGAAAATTTTACAGGAACACATGTGTCGTCATCAAATATTGTAGCATATAATGCATACTCTACGCAATTCGACAATTTCAGCAACACTCACGAATCATTGCCGAAAGAATATGAAAGTATTGTGGAGCAATCCCTTCTAGAAGCGCTTGTGGCTGCGTTAAAAAAGAGCTTGGCACAAAACAAGAAAATTAGTGCTCTTTGCCTTGAACAATATGAAAAGGGGTTGTTTCCTGATTATGCTGCAATAAAGGCTAGAGTTTTGCAAGAAGATGAAACTACATGCATTGATAGAATTGGCGAAAGAGCATATGGTTATACAGTAGTGCATACACCTCCACCTAGTACCGCAGCATATTATACACCCCCTACACAATTGCAAAATTTTGGCAACACTAACACTTCATTGCCGAAAGATTCTAAAAGCATTGGGAGGCAAACTAATCTAGAGCAGGCTGGAATTGAGAGGGGAGTTAAAGCTTTGTGCGATAGGGTGCAGGTACTTCGCCAAGAGAGAACTGATAGGGAATTGGCTCGAAGAAAAGAAGCCTTGCCAATTGATATAACCGGCAAAAAGAATGATGATTCGGAAACTAAAAGTGCTTCGGTTGAAAATGCCAAATCAAGAAGTATATATTCTGAATCCATCAAATCCAAAGAGGCAAGCATTATTGAGAAAGGGCATGGAAAGCATAGAAAAACAACCATGTTTGATTTTTCTGAAGTTAATGGAACCTACTTCCTGCCCTATGAGTTTCGTGCCATAGAAATTGACAAGCTTCAAGGACAAGAGCAAGTAGCCGAACAAAGTTCGGTTGACGAAGATCTTCAAATTTATGATCCACGAAATCAAGAAGAAAATTGTGACATGGTGTTGGGAAGTCATCCAGAAGCAAAGCACAATATTATTCATCATATGCAATCATCATGCTCTCCCAACATATTTGAAGAGGTATGTCTCACTACAAAAAAATACACTTCCGTGATGATACGTGTTTGTCACAGTAGGTCGCTTTTTTGTCATGCATGTACATCCATGACAAATTTATGACAGAATCAAGATAGTCATACATGTGCTGTCCTAGAAGTGTTCCATGACAATACCAAAATTATCATCACGGAAGTGTCCACTTCTATTGTAACGCCCCGAGACCGATGTGCCAGGTGTCGTCCAATTATTCACTGTTGTTGCGTTGTCATTGCTTGCGTGTCATGCATTACATATCATGTGCATTTCATTTGCATACATGTTCGTCTCATGCATCCGAGCATTTTTCCCGTTGTCCGTTTTGCATTCCGGTGCTTCGTTCTCCTTCGGTGGTCATTTCTACCTTTCTTTCGTCTGTGGGGATTAAACATTTCCGGATTGGACCGAGACTTGTCATGCGGCCTTGGTTTACTACCGGTAGACCGCCTATCAAGTTTCGTACCATTTGGACTTCGTTTGATGCTCCAACGGTTAACCGAGGGACTGAAAAGGCCTCGTGTGTGTTGCAGCCCAATACCCCTCCAATATGGCCCAAAACCCACCAAAACCTCCTCCATCATCTCGGTCGTTCGATCACGATCGCGTGGCCGAAAACCGCACCTCATTTGGACTCTCCTAGCTCCCTCTACCTATAAAAGAGCACCCCTCCCCGAAATTTCGGATCATTTCGCGGATGAACCCTAGATCCACTCCTCCCCGCGCCACCGGACATGTCCGCCCGGCGGCCGGACACGTCCAACCGCCCACCACGGCCAATCGGGCCTCGCCACGTCAGCCGGCCGCCGCCCTCCACCAACCGCGCGCCACCACCTGGCTGCCCCGCCGCCTCTCCCGCGTGGGCCTGGGAGGCCCAGATCCGGCCCTCCCGGCCCGGGTCGCCGCCGCCCGGTTCCTCTCTCCCGCGCCGCCCCTTGGCTCCAGGAGCCGTGCCGGCCACCGCGCTCCTCTGCCGGCGTCCGCCGCCCGCTGCCTTCGACATCCTCGTCGCCGGTGTTGCCCGCTGGGCGCCGGGTCCGCCGCACCTCGCCTCGGCTGCCCCGCCGCCGCGGACCTCGTCGCCGGCGCCGCCCCATGCTCCGGTAGCCGCGCCCGGCCCCTCCTCATCGCCGGCGCACCTTCCCCTCTTCTCCGACGCTACTGTTCCGGCCACGAGCTTCCCGGCGATCCTCGTTCTGCGTGCCGCCCGATCTGGATCTCAGATCTGAAAATCCCCCCGCAGTTGACTTTCTCGTCCCTAACCCTAATTATTATGTCCATGTTCATCATGCCGTAACTTTGCATCCGTAGCTCTGATTCATGCATATAGCATATCAAAATGTTCGCCTCAGAGAGCACGTCATTTCATCTCAGTGCATCATTTTGATTCGTTTTCATATTGATGCCCAAAATGCTATTGGAAGAGTGCTACTTGAGAAAATTGTCAGATCTGCTACTCCATTTAGATTTTTGTCATTTTTGCCATGATTATTGTGTGCATGATATGCCCATGAGCTCTACATATGTTTTGTTAAGGATTTTGCCATCTTTCCAGAGGTGCAACCCATGTATTTTTGTGATGTGTGTGGTGACTAGCACAAGCTTGCAAAGTGAGGCACTTGGTAATGCTGATTTCAGGGACTTAGCATTTCCACTATGTCCTTGGTCTGTTTATCTCATGATGCCATATGTTCATGTTGTTTCCTAGTGATCGGTGCCTCTTTTGAGGATGATCAGTAAGGATGTTTTGTTAATCTTATAGTGCTCTATCCATCCATGTCTTTGTTTGCAATTATGGAGCGCCCTAGCTTGAGTCAATCGAGCTCTACTTTTGCTACTTTGTGAATCTGGGCAGATTGTCTACTAGTTAGCGATTTTGCCGATGATGTTGTTTTTGATCCGTGCATGCTATGTTATTGTTCTTGCCATGTCTACCTTGTATTTTGTGTATTCTTGATGGGTGTATGCTTGGATTATCATGACTTGCTCCGTAGTGAGTGCATCGAGCTCGTAAACATGCCTACTTGATATCTGATTTGCATGCTCCAGTTTTCTCCAAGTCTGAGAACTGATTATGTTTTTGCCATGTTCACATGCTTGCAATTGTATTTTATGATCCCTTTTGGCTCAAGGTCACTAAGGGACTTTTGTTAAGCTCGTTGAGTAGCTCCATGCCATGCTTTACTTTTCCATGATCAGTTCCTGTAGCATATAGTTTTCATGCTCCGAAGTGTGCTACCTGATCTGAAATTCCAGGCTAGTGTTAATTTCACTGTCTGAAATCTGTTTACCATATGCATTTTTGCCATGCTTGTTTGAACCTACTAATGGATGACTTGGCTGTAGCTCAGTGCTAGATTTTTGTTAAGCATCATGAATGGATTCCTGCCATGTATTTTGTTGCCATGTTTGGGTGCTGTAGCTTGTTCATCTCTTTGCATTTATATGGCTACTTGCTGTAAATCGCAGACCGGTGCCATATTTGAATCGCTTGCCATTTCCAAACCGTAACTCCGATTCCGGCGTTCTTTATATCGTTCTAAAGCGATTTCATCTCATCTTTCCAGTGGCACACTTGAATTTCCAAGTTGAGGCCAGGTTCATTCATCTCTTGTCAAATCATGCATATGCATCGCATACCGCATCCCGCATATCATACCATGTTCATGTGTTGGTTGTTTACTATGTTGTGTGCTTCTTTTCCGGTGTTTGCTTCTTCAGGTTGGTTCCGTTAACGTCGCGTTTGTGAGGACCCGTTCATCTATTCCGTTTATATTCTTCATGGACTCGTTCTTCTTCCTTGCGGGATTTCAGGCAAGATGACCATACCCTCGAAATCACTTCTATCTTTGCTTGCTAGTTGCTCGCTCTTTTGCTATGCCTATGCTACGATACCTACCACTTGCTTATCATGCCTCCTATATTATTGAACCAAGCCTCTAACCCACCTTGTCCTAGCAAACCGTTGATTGGCTATGTTACCGCTTTGCTCAGCCCCTCTTATAGCATTGTTAGTTGCAGGTGAAGATTGAAGTTTGTTCCTTGTTGGAACATGGAGATGTTGTTCCTTGTTGGAACATGTTTACTTGTTGGGATATCAAAATATATATTATTTAATTAATGCATCTATATACTTGGTAAAGGGTGGAACGCTCGGCCTTATGCCTGGTGTTTTGTTCCACTCTTGTCGCCCTAGTTTTCTGTCATATCGGTGTTATGTTCCCGGATTTTGTGTTCCTTACGCGGTTGGGTAATAATGGGAACCCCTTGACAGTTCGCCTTGAGTAAAGCTCTTCCAGCAATGCCCAACATTGGTTTTACCATTCGCCACCTAGCCTCTTTTTCCCTTGGGTTTCGTGGACTCAATGGTCATCTTTATTTTAACCCCCCCCCCGGGCCAGTGCTCCTCTGAGTGTTGGTCCGAACTGAGCTGCCTGCGGGGCCACCTCGGGGAATCTTGAGGGTTGGTTTTACTCGTAGCTAGTCTCATCTGAGTGTGCCCTGAGAACGAGATATGTGCAGCTCCTATCGGGATTTGTCGCCACATTCGGGCGGTGTTGCTGGTTTAGTTTTACCCTGTCGAAATGTCTTGTAGAACCGGGATACCGAGTCTGATCGGAATGTCTCGGGAGGAGGTCTATTCCTTCGTTGACCGTGAGAGCTTGTGATGGGCTAAGTTGGGACACCCCTGCAGGTATTTGAACTGTCGAAAGCCGTGCCTGTGGTTATGGGCAGACGGGAATTTGTTAATGTCTGGTTGTATATAACTTGAACCTTTACTTAATTAAAATGAGTCAACAGCGTGTGTTACCGTGATGGTCTCTTTCCAGCGGAGTCCGGGAAGTGAACACGGTGTTGGAGTTATGCTTGACGTAGGTTGTTTTAGGATCACTTCTTGATCATACTTTTGTTGACCGTGCTTTGCCTTCTCTTCTCGCTTTCATTTGCGTATGTTAGCCACCATATATGCTAGTCGCTTGCTGCAGCTCCACCTCATACCTTTAACTTACCCATAAGCTTAAATAGTCTTGATCGCGAGGGTGCGATAGTGCTGAGTCCCTGTGGCTCACAGATACTTCCAAAACCAGTTTGCAGGTGCCGTTGAACCGTGCAGATTGTACTTGGATGATGTAATGCTTTAATCATGTATTTGTGTGAAGTGGCGATTATAAGGCAATTATGTATCTCTTTCCCTTATTATATAACCTGGGTTGTGTGAAGATTACCTCACTTGCGACATTGATTTCAATGCGGCTATGCCTCTAAGTCGTGCTTCGACATGTGGGAGATATAGCCGAATTGAGGGTGTTACATCCATGACGATAAATCATGCATCACAGAAGTGCTTTCATCAAGGGTGACTGACATGTGGCATCCACCATAACGGAATGCCGTTAAGCTATCGGGTCGGGTTTTGGATCCGATAACCCGTTAACAGCCCCGGCCAATGGGGATTTTCCACGTGTAAAATCATCATTGGCTGGAGGAAACACGTGTCGGCTCATCGTTGGGACAGATGTCAACCACTCATTGGACGGAAGGCGCCTATGATACGTCGACACGTGGCATGGCCCAACAGAGGCCCATTCCTGTGAAAAGGCTGGCCTATTTGACTTGGTCAAAAGCTGGCAGGCCGGCCCATGGAAAGCCTGTTAACGGCCTGTTCGAATATAGCCCATTTACAGCCCGCTAACCCAAGGCCCGTTACGCCCTATCCGAATTAGGCCTAGTAGCGTCATCTGGGCCATCCAATATGATTCCAACCCGTTTTCACTTCTGGCCCATGTATGGCCCATGACGTCTTTCAGCCCATATGAGGCCCTATGTAACTCTTGGCCTAGTAACGACCCATGGTGAAACTGGCCCGTAATGAACAGTGTATCACTTTACACCCATTAATGGCCCGTGGTGAAACTGGCCCGTAATGAACATTGTATCACTTTATACCCATTAACGGCCCATTATTCCGTTGGGCCATTTCCAGCCCATGTTATCTTTCGGCCTTCTCATAGCCCATTTATTCTTGGGTTCGTTACTGTCATTTTCTACTTGTGGGCCAAATTCAGCCTGTGGTTACAGTCGGCCCGTTTGTGGTCCATTAATTCGTTGGGCCGTTTTCATAGCGTCCTCAAATACGGCCTATTAACGATGGCCCATTATGGTCGGCCCATGAACAGACGATTCCAACTCTAGCCCATTTACGGCCATAATGAGGCCTGTTATTGGCCCATGTTTGGCCAATCGATCATACGGCCCGTATAAGGCCCATTGATGATACGGCCCGTAGAAGGCCCATTGTTTCTACGGCCCGTAGAAGGCCCATTGTTTCTATGGCCCGTAGAAGGCCTACTGTTTCTACAGCCCGTAGAAGGCCCACTATTTCTACGGCCCGTAGGAGGCCTAGTGTCACTACAGTAAATATTAGCCCATGGTTATTGTGGCCTAGTTTTAAAAAATAGGTTATTGCAGCCACTAGCAAACCGTGGAAAAATCACTGCACTGACTACAAGCAAACAAATAAACAAAACAAGGAAATAAATAAGCGAGCAACTTATGCTAGGCTATCACGGCTATTACACATATTACATCCACTGGGCATCAAAGTTCGCCACCAGTGCAAATATAGGGAACACACCAGCATATAAACGCTGCAGCAAAACAAGTCCAAAACTGAAACCACTTCAGAAGAGCTCAAGAAACAATATCCTGGGTACCCATAATGCTGGCAAGATGCTTAGCAATCTTACTAACTTTCTCTTGTTTGGCGCTTAAATCCTCCAGCGCTTGCTGTTGCACTAGAAAGTACGCATCTGAATTCTGAAGGGACTTCCTCAGTCCTTCGGCTTCTTGCCGCAGCACAGCTGACTGATGCCTTTCAGCTTGTAGCTGAGACTGAAGAAGCCAAAGTGATTTAGGCAGCGAGTTGGAACAGCTTGTGCCAGCGGTACTGGCCAGTAACTCGAACACTACATCAACGCAGGACTGTGGAGTTTTCTCACTGTCTACAAGATTGTTTTTATCACCTTTCTTGGAGACTAACAGGGTTGTCTCACTATCTTGAACCTTATCTGCATTACTTTCTCTACCATTGCATAGTGGGGTGCTCTTCTCCAATATTCTGTTTGCATACTACAAGAGAAACAAGGAGACACATCACAGGTTTAGCTTGTAGTATACGAAACTCATTTTGGTAAACCGGTTCAGTAGTAAGGTGGACAGGATAATAGCATGAAACAAACATATATCTATGTACTATGGTCACTGTATTGTCCATGTCATTCTAGTTTATGTTCCCTAATCAAGATAGAGACACAGTTCAACTCATATATTTTTAAGACACAACAACATTGGCAGCACTTGTAATGTGCATCACATGAGAACATAATTGTTTATGCAACTTAAATTGAAATCAACATAGAGCAAGAAGTTAGAACAACAATCCAGTTAAAGAAATTGGTTTAAAACATACCTGTTGCACCATTGGAGTTTCAATTGGATCCTTCAAATTCGAAAGTAGTTGGTATGAGTAAATACAGTGATGCAAAAGCAAAGGAGTATGGACCATAGCTACGGAAGCTGACCTGAGAACAGTTGCTCTTCTGCTTTAAACGTGGAGTTTGGGTTAGCTGTGGTGGTCTTCGTGCTGTGGGCACTGCAATAGCTTTACAAACTGCTCGTGTGGGGGTACTCTGTGGTGGACATGGTGCTTTGTCAACTATAAGTGGGTTACTATCCGCTGGGGTTGCGGTTAGATGGGTTGTATTTGGTTCTCTGCCCAACGGTGTAAGTGTGCAATCTGGAAGAGTCTCGATTATGTGTGGTGGGGCTAGTTTGTGGGTCAGTACAAACATGGTTCTATCTGCATCAATGGGTAGCACTGTCTTTTGTGAAGAACGGGTTTTTGCTCCCTTAGATACTGCCATCACCCCCTCCAATTCAAATGGCTCATAAACAAGAAAAGAAATTGAACGTACAGACATTGTATGATAGACAGATGTGGTAATTCACATGTATGTTGTCTAACCAAACAGGACAGCATGACACAATTTCACATATATGATGCCTAACTAAACAGGATAGCATGACACAGTTTCAGATATATGATGGATAACTTAACAGGATATAATGGCATAATTCAACATATGATGAGTACCTAAACAGGATGACATGACAAAACTATATGATGTCTTTCTAAAATAGGTTGGTATGAAATAATTCACATACATGTTGTCTAAGTATACAGGATGGCATGATATAATTGACATAATTGATTCATATACTAAGCAACTGGCACTCGCATGTATGATCTCTAAACTAAGCAGATAGAATTCAATAGTGTGCATATGATGTCTAAACTAAGCAATGCAAGACACCATATGCATCATATGAGAAATATAAATATTGCAACTTAGAGCATACACCTCAGGTGGGATATAGGACTGGTCATCTGTCTATGAATCCTCCTCTGAGGAGCTCCCTATAACCATCGAGATATATGCCTCAACAGGTACCATTGCCTGCTTTGAAGACCTTGTTTTCACTCCAGATTTTTCCATAACCGGCTCAAATGGCTGATGCCAACGAAAAAAATAGCACGCTATTTCGCCGTTATAGCACGGTTATAGCATATTCAGAAGGGAGATATTATGTTTTGGCAAAATCGGCCGCTACGGCGCTAATCACGCTATTAGCGCGCTACAGACGCTATAACATTGTAGCGTTTGACGTTTAAACATGCAGACCATGCAAAACTAAAATAAGCACAGCCCAGCAGGCCCAGCAGGCTGAAACCAACCCACTACAACAACCTTTCTCACTCCTTTTATCAGTCTCCCATGACCTAACTGGCTAACACTAGTTCTCACATCTCATCCCTTTCCAGTTCCCAGCCCAGATGAGCGGCGGCGGCGGCAGCGGCAACATCTAGGCGTGAGCGCAGGTGGCGACAGCATCAAGTCATCAGCATGGCAGCAACATCTTCACGTGAGCAGCGGCGGCATCATCCTCTCATGGCGGCGGCGTCCTCCATCTCGACTCCATCCTATTCCTAGCACCAACGGGCGATGTCAACCACACCGTTGGCAAGTTAACCACCAGGTAATCAAGCATCCACACCATCACATACCCACTTTCCCTTGTGCCATCTCCATGCCCTCCCCGTCTCCCACTATGTCGCCGGCAAGAGCACCACCAGATGAACGCTGGCAAGAGCACCAACAAAGGGAAGTAGGATTCAGAAGGAGATCCTTGTATATTCAGTTATTCACTTATTCATAGAAAGATGTTGATTTCCTCAATATGGTTTACGGTTTTGACTAATTAACTTGCTCCATGTGGTTCATTTTGACTAATTATCTGTGTATATTTGGAGTTAATGCTTGGATGGGCCAATTTTATTTGCACCATGTGGTTCATTTTGGTGGTGTTTACTCTCTACTAAAGATATATGTACTATGTACTAAAGATATATTTACTCTGTACTAAAGATATATGTACTGCACTGAAGACGTAGGCATTGATATATACTTTGTTTGATTGTAGGCATTGGTGCTTCAAGCACAACATCAACGGTGCAAGGAGAAGCTGATGTTGTGAATGTGAAATCAAAAGACCCAGGATGGAAACAAGCTACAAATTTTGTTGGATGAAAACAAGAGGAATTCTTTGATGTGCCTTTTCTGTAATCATGTGTACACCAATGGTATTACTCGAATCAAGCTCCACCTTGCAAACATTCCAACTTCCGGTGTTGTTCCTTGTAAAAAAGTGCTAGCTGATGTAAGGGATGAAATCACTAAGTTTTTGAAAAAGAAGGGTGATAAAAAGGCAGCAAAAATTTCAGAGCAGAAGAGGATTAGATGTGAAGTGGACTTGAGCCACTCAGAGGGGGAAGGTTCAAGTAATGAAGATGGCAGAAGCAATTCTGTTGTTATGCTTAAGTCGACGAGAGGCAAAACATCTAAATCCTCAGGTGGTACTATGGACAAATTCTGCCAACTATCAGCTGAAGATGCTATCGCTGCAAGGAAGGCAAAATCTAGTGAGAGCATCCAATTAAAGCTGACAACTGGGGAGAGACTGAAGAAAAGGAACCATGCTTGTGATTACATATGCCAATTCTTCTATGAAGCATGCATTCCCTTCAATTCAGTCACACTTCCAAGCTTTGCCCTTATGCTTCAGTCAGTTGGACAATACGGCGAAGACTTGCCAGGTCCTAGTCTCTATGAAATGGGTGGCCCATTCTTGAAGAAGAGGAAGAAGAAAGTGATGGAATCCTTCAAAGCACACATGGAAGCTTGGGAGCTCACTGGATGTACAATCATGACAGATGTGTGGCCCGACATAAGAGGAAGAGGGGTAATGAATCTGGTAGTCCATAGTGCATATGGTGTGGTTTTTCTCGATTCTTTTGATTGTTCAGTTGTGAAGAAGGATGGCAAGTACATCTTTCAGCTTGTAGATGATTGCATTGAAGAGATTGGGGAGAAACATGTAGTTCAAGTGGTGACTGATAATGCAAGTGTGAATCAGGCAGCATCAACTTTGTTGAATGCAAAGTGGCCCAACATATTTGGAATGGTTGTGCTGCCCATTGTATTGATTTGATGCTAGAGGACATCGGTAAGCTGCCATCAGTTGACTCCACTATTACAAAAGCTAGAGTTGTGACGGTTTTCCTTTATGCACACACAAGGGTTTTGAGCCTAATGAGGGAGTTCCTTGGGAAAGATCTAGTTAGGTCAGGTATTACTAGGTTTGCTACAGCATACTTGAACTTGAAGAGCATGCTGGATAACAAGAAGCAACTCTAGAAGCTATTTAGATCAGATCAACTTGATGAAATGGGCTATCTAAAAAAAGCTAAAGGAAGTGAAGCCAACAAAACTATGCGCTCTGAATCTTTTTGGAGAGGAGTGGATATTGCCGTGAAGTTCTTTGAACCATTGGCTAAGTTGCTAAGGAGAATGGACAGCGATGTACCAACTATGGGATTCATATACGGCGCCTTTTTGGATGCAAATAAAGAGATCTCAGCCATGTGTGAAAAGGAACAACAAGAATCTTGTTTTCAAGAAGTGTTGGATATAGTGGATAAAATATGGGACAACAAATTGAAGATGCCACTACATAGGGCTGGATACTTCTTAAATCCACACTACTTTTATGAAAACAAGCTACAAATTTTGTTGGATCCAACATTTAAAGATGGGATTGTAAGTTGCATGGGAAAATGGTGGAAGATGTTCTCCTTCAAGACAAAATCATGGATGAGCTTAAGGCATATCAAGGTGAAGAGGGGTCATTTGGAAGAGACATTGCTAAAAGGCAGCGGAAAAACAAAAACATTGATCCAGGTGCATATTTACATTTAATTTTCTCCATTCTCAAATCAGAACTTGCAATGCTTTCTTAACTCCGGTTTTTACTCTTAATGAAGCTGATTGGTGGTCCAATTATGGGTCAAGTGCACCAAATCTCAGGGTATTGGCGATGCGGATTTTGAGTTTGACATGCAGCTCCTCGGCTTGTGAGAGGAATTTCAGTGTTTTTCAGCAGGTCAGAAAGATGCATGCCATACGTCAACTTGTTTATTGTCTATCCATGTGTTGATCGAAGTAGAATGATCCTTGACATACGTTTTAGTACTTATAGTAGGACTATTTGGTGCTTGTCAATTGTCATGCTACCTTGAGTATCATGTTTGAATCTTAACCAATATCATGTTTGAACAACTCATAACCAGAATAGTCTTTTGCTTTTAAGAAGAGGAAGAAGAATGTTAACCAGAATAGTCTTTTGCTTTTAAGAAGTGGAAGAAGAATGTGCTAATTCTCAGTTCTTCATTGTCACATTAGAAGGACAACCTGGTATCTTTGTCATACTTTTCTTGCATTGATTTCATTGTTTTTTCATACTAAGATAGCATTGCTCTAATCCATCACCTACAGATTCACACAAAAAGACGCAATAGGCTAATTCATGACAAAATGAGAGACCTTGTGTTCATCAAGTTCAACTCCAAACTAAAGCAAAAGAGAGGGATGGAAAGCAGGGACCCAATTGAGGACCACACATTTGTAGATGTTGTAGAAGATGAAGGTAATGAGTGGATCACTGGTGTTGTGCCTATTGAAGGAGTGCAAACAGGAGCTGAACCAGAAGATGTACAAGTTGTAGAACCAACATCAGAAGGAGAAGTTGCTCCATCAAAAAGAAAGATAGTGTCTCAATCTCGTCCTAGGATGAAGAAGAAGTTGTTTCCTATTTATTGTGATGATGAGTTGCAATCAGCCGAGTCTTCTTCTGAATCGGAAGATGATGACATGCATTTACTAGCGAGTGATTCTGAATAATCTCATTGTACTATGTTGTAATGTTGTTGCCTTCGGTGGTTGTTCATGTAGACTATCTTAAATGTCTGTGTGTTATTTTGTATTGCATTGTTGCTGCCCCGGTGGTTGTTGATGTTAGAGACTCTTAAAACTATGGGTGTTGAAGAGACTTACCTTAAAACCGTAGTTGTTGATGTTAAAGGCTATGGTTGTTGTTGCCCAGGGTTGCTGTTGATGTTTGTTGATGTTAGAGACTTTTAAAATTGTAGTTTTTGATATTAGAAACTCTTGAAACCATTTGAGACTTACTACTTTTATGTGCTGGATTTGGCCCTTATGCATATATTGCTTGCTTGTATGAAAAATTTAGTTGCTTAAATACTTTATTTCTAGATATATTTGATTTTTTTTGCAAACGCTATTCTGAAATATAGCACGCTATTAGCGCGCTATAACTTGTGTAGCATTTAGAGAAGGGCCTCGCTATATTTTGTAGCGCGCTATTTAAAATATTGTCTGATACACATGAAGAGTAGTTCAATATACAGAAATTGTCGACAAATGGAATACGTAATGAAAAAAAAAGATGGCACGAGATAATTCACATATATGATGCCTGGCTCCATGGCGGTGCATAATTCACATATATGATAATTGGCTGAAAAACATGGCATTGCATAATTCACATATCTGATATAGAAAGCAAACATGAGGCATTCACACAAAGCATGTCTAATCTAAGCAGATGGCATGCCAATGCAAGATATGCAAGATATGAGCAATATAACCCAGCCAAGTTAGAGCATGCACCACGGGGGGGAGGGGAATACGACTGGTCATCTCTCTCTGAATCCTCCTCTGAGCAGCTATCTGTAACCAGCAAGAAATCTGCATCGACAGGTAGCACTGACTGCTCAGAAGACCTTGTTTTCACTCCAGATTTTTCCAATGACCGACTCAAATGGCTGATGCACAGGAAGAGTAGATGAATGTATAAACATTGTTGACAAATGGAATACATTATGGAAAAAATATGGCACGATACAATTCACATATACGATGACTGGCTAAACAGGATGGCATTGCATGATTCACGTATATGATGCCTTGCTAAAGAAGATGGCATTGCGTAATTCCCATATACTCCCTTCGTTCCTAAATAATTGTCTTTTTAGAGATTTCAAATGGACTACGACATACGGATATATAAAGAGATATTTTAGAGTGTAGATTCACTCATTTTGTTCCGTATGTAGTCACTTGTTGAAATCTCTAAAAAGACAAATATTTAGGAATTGTGGGAGTATGATATAGAAACCAAACAGGTGGCATTCACACAAAGCAAATCTAAACTACACTGATGACATATAAGGTGTATAATGTAAGCAATGCAAGGCGCCATATGCATGATATGAACAACATCAGCATGCCAGGTTAGAGCAAACACCTGAGGTGCTAAACAGGCGTGGTCGGCTCCTTCTGAATCTCCATCTGAACAGTTATCTTCCTCTGGAATACAATCTGGAAATGCAGGAGGGGGGGCACTTCGCCCACCATGGAGCGGCGTCTGCATGACATTATATTCGCACGCAACAGTCTTCTCTTTTTCTCTACATGTTCAGTACAATTGTGTACAATATCTGACATGCATAATAAAAAAATAGTTAGATTTTGTAAGGCCTAAGGGGTGCATGCAAAAATCAAGATTGATGGTAGCAAACGAGTGGATGGATCCAAAACTAATGATACCACATAGATTATAGCTTTAGTTTAAAAAGATAGACAATGGATCATCTATTGTTTGTTGCCCACCAAACATGAACCACATAGAAGACCCCAGATGAACCAGATAGTAGACATATACTATTCGTTGCTGTCTCGATATGAGACCCATGGGCAATTCAAAACTCAACATTGAACGATAAAGTAGCAGGTAATAATAACCGATGTATAATGTAAGCAAACACGAAAGACTGCGACCTCTCTTCCGGAATTGTGTAGTCCTCGGGTTCATCTGCTCAGTCGGTGATGCTAATGCGGTTGGCATGGCTGCCGGCAACGGGGAAGATGATCTGAGGCGGTGAAAGGAAGTCTGCAGGGGGGATCTCTTCTGCAGTGAATGCTTTTGTCGATGGTGCACCTCAGGTGGGGTGGATGACGGCACGGCAGGAGCAGGACATAACACAGAAAGTTTTCTTTGACGCCTATCTGAAAATGAAGTAAATCTGTAAGGGCTCCTTAGAATTGGAGGATTCTATAAGCGCAGGGACAGGAAAAACACAGGAATAGGATAGGAATGCACGTGCAAAACAAAGCATTTGGAAACATAGGATTTTAGTGAACCTGTGTGTTTGGCTCACATGAATGGAAGAACAGAGGAATGGAGAAACAAAGTGATGCAACGAGTGTACAACCTCTTTGGCATAGCCTTGTGGTCCTCAGCATCATTGGGTTGGACGTGGAGGATGGTGATGATGCTGGTGTGACTGTCGGAGGCGGGGAAGAAGATCCGAGGCCTCTGGAAATGGCGTCGAGGGTACTGCTCCGCTGTGATGGACAGTTCCGTCGTTGGAGCAGCTCCGCTAAGGTGTACGGCGACAAGGCTGAAGCATGACAAGACAGACAACGTTAATCTGAAGTGGGACCCTAATATCATCTGCAATAGATGATGTAAAATACATCACCAAAAAGTGCTAGCTGTAAAACGCATCAACCGCGCCACGGCCGCTCCGACAGATGTTGTAAGTATTGTTCACTCTGAACTTAACTGAAGAAAATGAACTTCACAGTCGAAACCGAATTTTACTGTCGAAACTGATAGAACTAGTAACAAAGCATTGCAATAGATGTTTACGGCGTTCGAGCACTAGTAGCAGAGAAGCAGTGATCTAAATCAGCAGACGCTCAAGCAGGGAACGCACTAGTAGAGAGCAAGTCGTGCAGTAGCACCGCGAGCAGGTGCTAAAGCAGCAACTCCTGTAGCTGCCGGAGGTCGTGCAGCAGCAGCAGCAGCGCAAGCGAGAGCAAGAGCAGAGCATCGGCACAAACGAAAGCAGGAGCAGTGCAGCAGCGCGACCGACAGCAAGAACAGAGCCACATCGCGAGCGAGAGCCGGAGCAGCTGCAGCTAGTGCCGTTGTGGAAGTCGCCACCGAGGAAGCAACGACATGGGGGAGAGACGCCGTGGATGATGTGGCCAGCGACGGCGCCGTCGATGGAGACACGCCATGTCTGCTCGGTATCGAGCACCGGCAGCCCCGTGAGATCGAATAAAAGATAAAATGCAGTGGTGAGTGCAGAACCTCCTTGGTTGTGCCGAGTTGGCCTCGGCTTCATCGGAGGAATTGGTGAGGGTGCTGCGGTTCCCATGGGGCAGGTCAAGACGGCGCTGTGGGGATTGAGGTGGCGCGATAGATGAGGCGAACGTCGGGGCAGCTCCTTGGAGGTGGAGGACGGGGCGGCTGATCCGGCGGGATGACGAGATCAACAACGGATCCTTGTCCGGTGCCGTGGATGAGGGACGGCAAGCTGTTGCGGTGGACGACATAGTCAGGGAAGAGTCTCCGGCTGGGCGGTGGTCGGGAGGCCGACGGAGGAGCGTGGGGTTTCGCGGGTTTTGGCGGCCTCGGTGTATGAATGGGGGGTGAAGGGGGAGGGGGAGCCAAGCTTAGGGACGCGCTTGTCTGAAATGTAGGGTAAGTTACCAGCATATCCCCACCGGTTTTGACACCGCGACGTGGAGCTTCATTTTAGGCTAAGGGGTAGAAGGGGGATTTCGCGTGTCTGGGCCGCGGGAGCGATTTCGGATGAGGAGGGAGTTCTCACGCGCGTCCAAATTTTGGGATAACAAGGCACGGCACGGGTTGAAGAAGCGGGAGTTTCAAAGCAGGTGAGACAAAACATACTCGAGCTTGAAAATTTCGGGATAACAAGGTGCGGATTCCTTGTTCGGCAGAACAAACTTAACGCGTAAAAAAACAATTCATACAAGACACAAGAGAGTCATGTCCCCTTTTACTATATTTCTATAGATGCCATTGAAAAAACTACAAGAAAAATGTAAAAAAAATCGAGAGAACAAGATTACCCTGCACAGAAATCGATTCGCACTTCCCTCAACAAGAAAAAAAACAAATCAATTCCCACCAAAGAAAGAGTAATGTCCCTTTTTATATGATTACAGATGCCATGATCTCGAATTTCAATTTTTGAATCCCCGTTATGTTGAATTCGAATATATCGTTAGGTGACCTTGCGGTTTATAATTGATCTAGTCGTACATTTTGATCTTCCATCATATATGAACATTTTACTCCACCATGTGAACATATATATTGTCGTCTACCATATGGACTGAATTTGAATCAATTTTCCTTATTTGAATACGATTGTTGTCAAGTTATACAATAATTTAAATATTATCTTGATAACAAAAAACATAAATATAGCAGTAATCATATTTCACTATGAACTACATGTACCATACGCTCTCCAATTCAAATATTTGTATCCATTTTATGTTGAATTCAAATCATAGTACATTATTGGTCTAGGTAGCGAGATGTTTGGGATAATCTAAACCCTGTTTTCATACGTATAATTTTTGGCTGAATTGGGACAAGTTTTCGTATAAGCCTCTTGGAAAACCGGAGATTCTCTCAACAAGCCTCGTGGTTCCGAGAGGGAACATGTCACCTTCGTGTGCGAAACGATATACGCTGCCTCCCGCCTGATTTTATTTACAGAGGCAACATAGAACAATATGAATGCCCTGTTAAATTTTGGAATTATTTCGGGTTCATTTGGCCTTTTTATACATTAATTGAGTTTCTGGACTTTTAATGTTCATAATCTAAATATGAATTGCATGCACATGCTCCGGTGCACCAAAGTGGGTTGAAAAATCACATGTGTGTCCTTGGTTGAGTTTCTAGGTCCCATGGAAGAAATGAGAATGAAATTCAAACATCTGGGCGTCATGACTCGGCCGAGAACATCGAGAAACTTTGATTTTAAATTCATGTAAACCCAAAAATCGCCTAGAAATCATGAAACTTTGCATGGTGTCATGTCATGGCACTAACATGCTATGGTAAAAAATTGGGCCGATTTGGAAGCTCGTGGTTCTAAGAGGGAACGTGCCACCTTTGAGTGTGAAACGATATACGCTGCCCCCCCTTTGAGTTTAACAAAGGCAACATAGAACTACATTAGTGCCCTATTAAATTTTGGAATTATTCCGGGTTCGTTTGTCGTTTTTATACATTAATTGAGTTTCTGGTCATTTAATGTGCATAAGTAAAATTTGAACTACAAGCACATGCTCTCGTGCACCAAAGTTGGTTGAAAAATAGCATTTGTGTCCTCGGGTGAATTTCTAGGTCCCATGCAAGAAATGAGAATCAAATTCAAACATCTGGGCATCGTGGCTCGTCCGAGAACATTGAGAAACTTGGTTTTAAAATTCTTGTAAACCCAAAACACGTCTGAAAATCATGAAACTTGGCGTGGATGTCATGTCATGGTACTACCATGTTGTTGTAAAAAAATTGGCCGAATAGGAATAGATTTTGGTATAAGCTTCTTGCAGACCCAAGCTTCTCTCAAGAAGGCTCGTGGTTCTGAGGGGGAACGTGCCACCTTTGAGTGCGAAACGATATACGTTGTCCCCCTTGAGTTTATTTACAAAGGCAACATAGAACTACATGAGTGCCCTGTTAAATTTTGGAATTATTCCGGCTTCGTTTGGCCTTATTTACACATTAATTGAGTTTTTGTTCATTTAATGTGCATAATTTAAATTTGAACTACAAGCACATGCTCCCGTGCACCAAAGTTGGTTGGAAAATCACATTTGTGTCATCGGGTGAATTTCTAGGTCCCATGCAAAAAATGAGAATCAAATTCAAACATCTGGGCATCGTGGCTCGGCCGAGAACATTGAGAAACTTGGTTTTAAAATCATGAAACTTGGCATGGTTTCATGTGATGGAAGTACCATGCCATGGTAAAAAAATTGGCCGAATAGGAACAAATTTTGGTATAAGCTTCTTGCCAATCGGAGCTTCTCTCAAGAAGGCTCGTGGTTCTAGGAGGGAACGTGTCACCTTTGTGTGCATAATTCAAATTTGAAATACAAGCACATGTTCCAGTGCACCAAAGTTGGTTGAAAAATTACATGTGTGTCCTTGGGTAAATTTCTAGGTTACATGCAAGAAATGAGAATGAAATTCAAAATTCTGGGCGTCGTGGCTGGGTTGGAAACATTGAGAAATTTAGTTTTTTAATTCCTGTAAATCCAAAACACGCATGAAAATAATGAAACTTGGCTTGGTGCCATGACATGGCACCAACATTCTATGGTAAATTTGCAGTCCGATTTGCGCAGTCATCTTGGTTGTTTGTTTTTGTGGATGAGGAGTTGAGGAGGAATGCGCAGTCATCTTGGCATACTAGTATTTATAACCGAGTACTAATACGCTCCTAAGTGGGAAACCGCTTAGGTTGTGATCGGTGTGAACAGGTTTGCAATTCAATATAGTGTGGAGTAATTTGGAATGTGACGAGACACAAGCTCAGAATTTATTAACGGTTCAATTTTCGAAGTGCGGCACTATTCCTGGATGGAGTACTTATTTTTCTACTCTCTCCTTTCCGGTTTTATAGGGCTTATCTCAAAATTTTAGTTTTTCCATTTTATAAGGCTCAATTTGGTTGTTCCCCAACACATCTTCAGATTCCAAGGTGCATTAAATCATTGCATGTAAGTATTAAGAGAAAATTGACCAATGCATGTACTTTATGCATCCATGCATTGCAATTAATGCATTGATAAACATAATTTTTTATCGCCACCAAAACCCACCATTTCTTAAGCTAAAGTAGACCATGGTAATCCCTATATTAGCATATTACTAAGATAAACAGAAGGCACTATAGAAACATTTAGGACGTGATCTTGTCAATCTGAATGTGGAGGAACACAAGCTTAGCCCCGGCCAGCAGCTTGGGCGAAACTGTCAAGAAGGTCAGCTCCTGCACATCGACGTCGCCGGGATCCTTGCTGCTTGTCACCTCCATTTCCACCTTGACGGCGTCGGTCGTGCCTTTGGGCTCCCCCGGCGGGCCGTTCGCCCACAGCTTGGCCACGTAGTGCGGCAGTGGGGACGCCCCCGCTCTGATGTAGACGACCGACATGATGATAGGCGCGCCGATGTCGAGCACGCCGCCGACCAAGAAAAACACGCGGCGGTCCTCCTCCGCGAACAGCAAGAGCCGTGGCTTCGACAGTGGCACTTGCAGCTAGAGCACCTTGCCGTGCTGGATCCTGTGCACGGGCATGGGATGTGCGGTGCTGATGTGGTGGTAGAGCGCCGGCGGCGGGCCTTCGTAGCCGCAGACGGGCATGGGGCATTTGCAGGGCACGAGCGGACACATGCTCTGGTGATCGGCGAGGTTGTGGTAAGTGACGTATCGGTGATCTCTCCCTCCTCGTGCACAACCATCTCTCGACTTGGGCCGGGGTATTACAAAGCTTTACCGTCACATATTTTATACTACTTCAAGGTGCATTAAATCAACACATGCAAGTATCAAAAGGAGAGTCACGGCATGCATGCATGCGTTGTAATTAATGCATCGGTAAACGCAAATTATTGAAATATATCGAGTGCAGTGCTTTGATGTGTCACGTCAACTCGTACATCAATGAGAAGTTTGATTATCCTCTCCCTCCCCGACTTAACTGCACCTGCCTTTGGCTGTATGACAGGTTGGCCACACACCTGCCGGGCCCACCTGTCATACACACAAAGGCAAGATCGTCCCTCCCTTGCCCATGAGCGTGGTGGCTGGCAAGACTAGGAGAAGCTTTCGCTACACGCTCTCCCTCCCGCACGCGGTGGACATGCAACAGTTCAATCGGTGTCAGATGGCCAGAAGCGTACTGTAGAACTCCTCCAGTGCAGTAGTACTCCATCATTGTTCGACTTCCTGAAGAGGCGAAGAGCCAAGAGCATCCCGGACGCTTGTGTATATACCACATCATTCTTTGCTCCTTCTTACTACTCCGACATGTGGGAGAGCCAGCATCCGAGTTGACATGTCATGCACTAGATTAGAGCGCGGAACGGGAGGGGGGCATCACCCCGGTCGGAGCGCCAGTAATTCATGACTATAGTGAGTGGTCATATCACAAGTCTTTCCAGCAGTAACGCGTCGTCAAATCGCACAGCCCCACTCGCTCAACCTCCTCACCTCTTTGTCAAACCGCCTACCCGAATACTGCCGCGCGTACTACCCGGGAAAAGCCCCGCCCTCAACTTTTAACTACGCGAAAATAGTTCGAGCTTGTTCGTTCTATATAAATACAATAAGTACTGTATGTTTATTCATTGTTCAATGAATGGAGGGGCGGGGAGCACAAGTGAACAATACTGTAGTACTAGTAATAGTAGTAAATAGGAGTCATACAGTAGTCACCTTAAATAGAGAGTTTCTTTTCTTTAATGCCACGTACACAAATTGAAACGCTTGTTGTGGAGAGAAAAAAGATAATCACTCCACTATATATGGATGCAGGGGCCTGAGCGCTTGCTTTACTAGGGTTGCTCTCTTCATTCTCTCATCCTCTCAAGATATAAACAAGACAGCGGTAGCGACATTTTCTCTCTGCTCACCGCTGGTCACAGATCCGGCCAGATCCCTTCGACCGGTGTGTGTAGAGGACTAAAAGGTGCATCGTTCACGCGGTCATCGCCGCTGAGGGAGGAAACCCACAGCTGCCAGAGGGGCCCGATCCTCTGCCCGTGCCGTTCGCTCCGACACAGCACCGGCTCGGGAGGTCCTCTGAACCTTCTTCCTCCCTGCCATATTGTCCGCAGATCTGACCTGCCGCCACCGACATCCTGGCGACCCTCAGGTATAAGTTCTTCGAAAGCGGCCTTGCTCTACTGCCCTAGCTCCCCACGTGTCTACATGTGCATCTTTTTCTAGTCCCATCAGCTCTTCCAAAGCCACCTAAAATTTTAGTATTATTAGAGGTAAAGCTACTTCGTGCATTCAAATCTAGGGCTTTGTTCAAACAACAAAGAAAGGGGGGAAAGTTGTAGCATGAATCTAGGACTTGATTCAAAGAGGAAATAATATGGTGAAAGTAGTAGAGACCGGATACCCAACCGGTCTCTTGGCTGAAAAGGGAAATAATGGGAAAACGCAGTACAAACTGGATAAGGAACATATCTATTATTGGTTGAAAAAAGGATAGGAAGTGGCGGCTGGTGGACAAGTCAACAGAGTATGTCCAGGATTAGATTTGCTGCCATTACATAGTAAAAGGTCTCCAGGATTAGATTTGTCGCCTTCACATAGTAAAAGGTCTCAGGATTAGATTTGCTGCCCTCACATAGTAAAAGGTCTCAGGATTAGATTTGCTGCCCTCACATAGTAAAAGGTCTCCAGGATTAGATTTGCTGCCCTCACATAGTAAAAGGTCTTCAGGATTAGATTTGCTGCCCTCACATAGTACAATGTCTCCAGGATTAGGTTTGCTGCCATCACATAGCATGAACAAACTCGGCATCACCACTTTATTCCTCCTTGTAGGTACATTGTGCTGATGCGTCCACTGTCGCATGTCCTTATACCAACCTTTTGATGTTGTTAATGTAAGGGCTTCATGTAAAATGAAGCGATCACACTGTTACCTTAGGGACATGTCTAACCAGTGTTATTGTTAATCTAATGCCTCTAGTGATAAGGTGCAATTAAACTGTGTTACAAATGGCACTCCTGCTATTTTCCCCAGTATGATAAGTAAGTTGCTCCTTTACGCTGCTGAGTGTCCTGGTGTCCCCACGGTCCCATGCCCTTAAACCAACTCTTTAGCTGATGTTGATTTACTGTGTCTGGTAAACAAGCAATGCCACCATTAAAGTAATCCCATATTTGAGGAATCTCATTGTTGATCGTAATGCTTCTGGTAACATGAAGCATTGCTGACGTTTTAAAATTTCTACTATCCTTGCGTGATTGCCATGAACATAATTAAGATGCTTCTTTTCATTTTGTATATGTTTCGTATATTCTTATTGACCAGCAACTGTTTACTTTCTATCTTTTTGTGCAGATAGGGATATCCATTTCACCTTGTTGCGATTGTGACCTTTTGGTGAATTGCACAAAACACTTTTTTTGGAATGAGTGTCTTGTGCAGTTCAACTAAAATGTCACATGGGCAACATCTCTCAATTTTGGTGGAACTGCACAAAATGGTGATTGGAGTTTCCAAAATCTCCGTCTAGTTCTGCTGGTAATCTCGTGCAACATTTTATTAGCCTTTGCAAGATGAGCCGTCACTGTCACCACAATGGCACTTTATTTTAGTGGAACTGCACAAAAGGATAACAAAATTATAGTTGCACCTTACATGAGCCGGACAACCAACCTTAATTTTCCTCAATTTTAGTGCAACTACTAAAGAAGAACCTGCCAGCTCACGAGAGCAAGTACTTCTTGCTAGCTGAATGATGCAATCTTTGCTTCATTTCAGGTGAACTGCAGAAAAAGGTGCATGAATTGAATCATGGAAGTCCAGGCAGGCTTCATCCGAGTGGAGCTGCAGGTTGAGTAAAGGAGGCCACTATTAAAGTGAAATCATGCTCTCCTGGTTTGTGCTATGCAAACAGGAATACTCAACTACAGATGTTGTGACGGTCAAGAGCATTCGCCAAGTTCTTCGATTGTATGACATGGCTAGCGAAGATGGATTTAATCCCGATATTCACTTTATCAAAAGGCTCTAATGGGTTGGTTCTGAATCTTGCAAGCTGGGAATCAGTGAGACGTGTAGGCATCTTTGTTGTACTTATTATTTGAATCTTATTTGTTGGTTCTGAATCTTGCAAGCTGGGAATCAATGAGATGTGTAGGCATCTTTGTTGTACTTATTATTTGGATCTTATTTGTTGGTTCTGAATCTTGCAAGCTGGGAATCAATGAGATGTGTAGGCATCTTTGTTGTACTTATTATTTGGATCTTATTTGTTGGTTCTGAATCTTGCAAGATGGGAAACACGGCATGATGATGTAGAGGACAACAACCATAACAAACAGTTCAAACTTGGTAGTATTATCTTTGTGAAAGTGCGACAAATGTGCTCATCGTGTGCGTCATGAGAATAATAATTCTAATTGTTGTGCATGTTGATCCTGTGGCACTGATAGAACAAGTGAATGCATTGCTTGTTTTAAGTATAAACTTCTATTAGAGCTAATTAAATTTAAGTAAAGTGACCACTAACTCATGTTATTACAGTACCAATACAGACCCGCTCATGAACCGACGTGTGGCCGAGGGTGCATCTTCTGCCGGGTGTGCAGCGGACGAGGGAGGGGAAGTAACTGTTGTCGCCTGTACACACTCAGGTTACTGTTGAATCCAGTTCCCCAGGAGCTGAAAAACAAACTGCTGCCGCCGCCTACACACTCGTTCACTCGAAGAGACTCCAATGGCGATCCGAGGGGTGAGCCTGCTGGATATGGACTTCAGCAAGGAGTTCCCCTTTGAGTTCGCCGTTCAGTCCTATGGCTGCACCAAGTTGAATGTGATGTACACCAACGATACGGACTCGGTGAAGCTCTGCCTCACCTCAGTCGTATGGCTGCACCAGGTTCTGGAGCATTCGCCTGTTTCATCGGCAACGCTGACTGCACCTTCGCTATGGTGGAGAGAAGGAAGAACGCGACGATTCGGCCATCTGGTGCAACAAGCTTGTCGACATCCAGAAGCAATACAAGATCATCAGCAACGGGCAGGAGAAGGACTCCATGGTTGACCTCGCTGAGACCATCATCGACCCCTGATACGCCAACATGAAAGAAGACGACCTGAACACGTGGGAGGTACCTCTGAATCTAGCCTACATAACCTACGCGGCCAAGGACGCATACGCATGCTACGACATGTACAGGCAGATCTTGGACATGAGGGCGTGTCTGCTTCCCGTAACCGATGAGTACACGGACAGCCGCAGCGTCATGATCAAGCGTGCCAGGAAGGTCTAGATGTTGTACTTTATCTGTTTATAAGCACCTTTATCATCTGAGTGTTTCATGCATTAGCCTATGTGTCGTAATTATCTGTTTTGTCCGAAATATTTCTTTTAAGAACCCATTAACCTGATTGCTTTTTTAGTGGCTATTTGCTTATGTATGTAAACTAGTTCACTTGTCCGTAAAAAAACTAGTTCACTCGGCTGCCGTGCTTTGAATCTCCTTCCTCCCAACATATTCCCCTCCTCAGGTGGACCCAGCAGGTCTCTGAATTTTCTCCCACTTTCTTTTTCGATGTAAACTGAGTTTTCTCCCAGTACTTTCCCCTAGAACCAACTCAACTGTCCCACGTCTAGCCTAAAAAATAATAATACCCCACGTACTATTAACTCATCAAATTAAAATGATATTTTATTTCGTAAGTTGAAAGTTCTTACAAAATAATAATAATAATTGTTTATATATAACTTGGCAAGTTAACTCCTAGTGATTGCGTACATAAGCTTGCAAAGATTTTACTGACGTGCAATCATGTGTTTATGTTTTTATAACATTTCTCCGTCTAGCCCAACATGATATTTTCACCCAGCCCAGCAAGTCCGCGAATTTCGAGAAAATGCAAATGGGATTTAAACAGGGTGCATAGATGCTACATCATTGTTTCACCCAGCCCACCAAATGGACTAAAAAAACGTCCCCCCCGCTGACAGGTCGGACCCACCAGCTATATCTTCGCACACAAGGAAGTGCCTCCTTATTACGCGCAAAATAACGATGTCCATCCAACGGCCGTAGTGCTTCTTCAACCTCTGGTCTTCTTGCTCCAGCCGCCCAAAGCAGCGCCGGTCATGCCGCATGCTCCTGCCTCCCATGGCCGGTTGTGCTGCCGCGGAGGCCTCACCGCCCCCTACTATTCCCACCGCTGGCCAGGCCCTGCGGCAACGGCAGCCTCACACCGTAGCCGAACCAGTGAACCCTTGTACTCCTCTCTGCGCAGGATTCCACTACCGCGTCGTCCCCTTCCTAGGCCTCGCCGTCGTCCACTGCCGTGGTGCTCTCCACGCGGCATGGTCAACGTGGTCAAGGAACGACTTCCATCAGAAGAGTACTGTACGTGGAGAGGCTGACAGCTGGGTCCACGGCCACACCCCAGTTTTTTTTGTGATTTGCCAAGCAAGTCGCTTTATCAAGCCTGTTGGGCTGCAAATCTTTCAACATGAGGAGAGCTTTCATTCGGCTGGCCGAGAAAATGGCCCATCAGTAATGAGAAATGGGATGTACATTTTTAAGACACATCAAACCGGCAATTAGTTTCAAATATCTTTTTTTATTTCAAGATTTTAAATTACATTAATTTTTATGCGTGGAGAATTTGTTGGATTTTATATTGATATACATTTATTTTTAAAATCAATTTGAATGTGATTCGAAATTTCAGGATCAAAAACAGTTCGGACCGCACCGAAATATGCAAAATTTCGTATAATTTTTTAACCGTGGCCACAATTTGGGCTGTAATGCTAACAAAAAGAATATGGGATCCAAAAAAACCTTAAGAATTAGCAAATGGGCTGAAAATTATTAGAAATAATGGCAGATGGGTTGTATGCTATTTTCCATAGATTTGAGGCTTTCCTAAAAAAGGTTGACGCAGAAGCAGTGACTATTGGATGTCCATCCAACGGCCGTCTTGCTTCTTCAATCTCTGCTCTTCCTGCTCCAGCCGCTCAAATAAGCGCCGACGGGACTGCCTGCTCCCTCCTCCCCGCGGCAGGCTGTGCTGCCGCGCAGGCCTCACTGCCCCACCATACTCCCATCGCTAGCCTAGCCATCCCTCTACTCACCCACACCTACTGTTATTCTTCAGCGACGGCAGATGAACCAGTAAACCCTCGTACAGTCGTACTCCCCTCCGCATGGGAAACAAAAACAACGGCCGAGTCTTCCCTGCCTCCGTGTCGTTCCCTTCCTAGGCCTCGCCGTCGTCCACCGCCCTGGTGCTCTCGGCGTGGCGTGGTCAGCATGGTCAACGACCAACATGCATCTGAAGTGGACTGTATGTGGAGAGGCTGACAGCTGGGTCCACGGCCGCACGCAAGGAAAGGCCTCCTTATTACGCGCAAAGTAATGATTTCCTCCACCTGACATCTGGGACCCACCGAAATAGCCTCTGTATTTCGTGAAAAAAACGTTACCACCGCTGATAGCTCAGACCCACCAGCTATATCTTCGCACGCAAGGAAGTGCCTCCTTATTACGAACCAAAAAATGAATACTCCCCCTGCTAGCTGGGACCCAGTATAGTGGGCCTACTAAGTTGACGGGGACGAAGGGCTTTGTCAGCTTAGTCAATATGCACGATTCTAGCTCGACTGACCGTACGATGTCCATCCAACGGCCGTAGTGCTTCTTCAACCTCTGGTCTTCTTGCTCCAGCCGCCCAAAGCAGCGCCGGTCGTGCCGCCTGCTCCTGCCTCCCGTGGCCGGCTGTGCTGCCGCGGAGGCCTCACCGCCCCCATACTACTCCCACCGCTGGCCAGGCCATCCCTCCACTCCACTCACCCACACCCCTGTTATTCTGCGGCGACGGCAGCGCAGCCGAACCAGTGAACCCTCGTACTCCTCTCCGCGTGGGCATCCACTGCCGCGTCTTCCCCGGCTCCGCGTCGTCCCCTTCCTAGGCCTCGCCGTCGTCCACCGCCGTGGTGCTGTCGGCGCGGCGTGGTCAATGTGGTCAACGACCGAATTCCATCGGAAGAGTACTGTACGTGGAGAGGCTGACAGCTGGGTCCATGGCAGCCGCAAGGAAGTGCCTCCTTATTACGCGGAAAATAATTATTCCTCCACCTGACAGCAGGGACCCACCGGACGCCCACCAGTATATCGCGAAAAAAACGTTTGCCCCTGACTGCTGGGACCTACCCGACGGGCCACCGTATTTCGCGAAAAAACGTTCCCCCTGCTGTCAGCTCGGACCCACCAGAAGTGCCTCCTTATTACGCACAAAAAATGAATATCCCCTGCTAGCTGGGACCCACCTTGGTGGGAGGCTGACTTGTGGGCCTACTAAGTTGACGGGGACGGAGGGCTTTGTCAACTTAGTCAATATGCACGATTCTAGCTCCAATGACCATACGATGTCCATCCAACGGCCGTAGTGCTTCTTCAACCTCTGGTCTTCTTGCTCCAGCCGCCCAAAGCAGCGCCGGTCGTGCCGCCTGCTCCTGCCTCCCGTGGCCGGCTGTGCTGCCGCGGAGGCCTCACCGCCCCCTACTATTCCCACCGCTGGCCAGGCCCTGCGGCGACGGCAGCCTCACACCGCAGCTGAATGAGTGAACCCTCATACTCCTCTCCGCGTGGGCATCCACTGCCGCGTCTTCACCAGCTCCGCGTCGTCCCCTTCCTAGGCCTCGCCGTCGTCCACCAGCCTGGTGCTCTCGGCGCGGCGTGGTCAACGTGGTCAAGGAACGACTTCCATCGGACATGGACTGTACGTGGAGAGGCTGACAGCTGGGTCCACGGCGGCAGCAAGGAAGTGCCTCCTTATTACGCGGAAAATAATGATTCCTCCACCTGACAGTAGGGACCCACCGGACGGGCCACCGTATTTCATGAAAAGAAAACATTTCCCCCCTGACTGCTGGGACCCACCAGCTACACCTTAGCACGCAAGGAAGTGCCTGACAGTCGTGACCCACCTGGTCGAAGTGTATGTAGCGTTGTCATTCTGGTCACGAACATGTACGTACATATATATACTGTGGATGTAGAGGCGCGCATGTGTCGTAGTAGAGGCGGCTAGGGTGCAAGAAAGAAAATACAGCCACGTATGTGTACATACGGGCGGGGTCTCGAACGCCTACTCGCACATACGTACGGCGAGGGCTCGTGTACATGGCTGGGTTGGAATGGAGAAACAGCTTCGTCGTCGTGTTCATGGGTCAGAACGGAATGCGTGGTCTTGTTCATCGGGAGGGCTTGGACGGAAGAGGCGATGGAAACGAGTCCTGGCGTACGGCACAACAGAGGAAACGGACCTCCTACGGTCGAAACGGGGTCCTGTTGATCGGGAGGGGTGTGGCATACCGCACAACGGAGGAAACGGACCTCCTACGGTCGAAACGGGGGTCCTGTTGATCGGGAGGGGTGTGGCGTACCACAAAACGGAGGAAACGGACCTCCTACGGTCGAAACGGGGTTCCTGTTGATCGGGAGGGGTGTGGCGTACCGCAAAACGGAGGAAGCGGACTTGTGTTGGAGTGCTACGGTCGAAACGGGGGTCCTGTTCATCGGGAGGGGTGTGGCGTACGCATACCGCAAAACGGGACTCCACGGGATACTGTTCATCTCCACCGTCGACCCCCTCCAGCCTCCACGGGCTCCTGTTCATCCAGCCTCCACCGCGCGCTACTCCACCGGCTACTATTCAACCACCCCTCCACTGTCTACTATTCATCTAGCCCTCCACACCACGGGGTCCTGTTCAACCACCCCTCCACGGGCACCCCCCCACCGTCTACTGTTCATCCTGCCCTCCACACCACGGGGTCCTGTTCATCCACCCCTTCACGGGCACCCCTCCACCGTCTACTGTTCATCCAGCCCTCCACCACACCACGGGGTCCTGTTCATCTAGAGGCAACGCCACCGCTCACTGTTCATCCAACCCCCCCCCCCCCGCAACGCTCATTGTTCATCCCATCGATCGGCCTCAGTTAGCAGCAGTAGCCAAGGAATCGCTCGATCGGGTTCAGTTAACAGCCATCGATCGATCGCTCGGGTTCAATGGCGCGTAGCCTACAGTGCGATCGCTCGGGTTCAGTTAGAGCCCAACGCCTCGCTCGGGTTCAGTTAGAGCCAACGCCTCGCACACACGCACGTACGTGTACGAGAGAAACGCACATCCCTCAGCCCCCGACCTCCCACCGTAACCGGGAACTCCCCGAAATTTTCCTCCCCCTCGCTTCTACCACGGTTTTTTCCATCATGGACGGCCAAAAAATGTCAACCAGCTGCGTCTCCGGCCCACCCAGGACAAAAAGCCCATTTTCTGTCATGATTTTTTGTCATAGAAGTAGGAGCCCACCACATCTATGATGATACCGGGTTTTGTCACAATTATCGTCATAGAAGTGTCATATGTATGACAGAAAAAAAAATTCATTCGGCCCAAAATGTCACGGATGTGTCTTTTTTTGTAGTGGATCTAGCAAGTAATTTACCTATTTTCAGATTTGGTCACAACTTTATTGTTGATGCATCTATTAGAAAAAAATCTAATAAGTATTTTCAAATACCAATGAAGAAGGGCAATTTACTTGTTAGCAATAAAATTGTTACTAAGCATAGCGGTCAATATATTGTACCATTCAAAGAGACCGATAGTGACTTATTACTGCAGCCAAAGCTTTTCCCATTGCTTTATTTAAAGTTCATATCTAATTGGGTAGCTTTGCTTATTTCTTACTTGGCTTACAGTTGGTCTCAATTGAGACATGTATGTTCTAACTATTTTCGTTTCATAAATTTAAAGCCAAGGTTAAAATCCTCTGAGCAAACCAATGCGAGTATAGTTTCTTATCCAAAGACATCGGAGATAGAGTGCAAAACACAATGCATAGTCGAATGGGGTGATGCAAAATCTGAACCAATCATATGCTTAACTCCAAAGTCATTCTCATAACAAGATCGGATAGAGAATAAAAAGTTTACCTTCAATTCAAGCACGTGTGATCAAATATTTAATTTGTTGTTGAGAAATAATTATATTAGAATTCTTAATCACCATGTTGAGCCATCTGTACAGGGATGAATGCATTGTAAGTTGCATGATTCGTTCAAGCATAATTTTGAGGATTGCAACATGTTTCGTCAAATAGTTAAATCGGCCATTGATAAAGGACGATTGAAATTTTTTGGGACACCAAGAGATAACCAGTCTATTCCCATTGGTCCCGATGGCAGAAAGTTTTTGCATCAGCTACTTCAAGCCGATCCATTTAAAGAGTAGGTAAAAACTACAGGCGATGGGATTAAGCTTTCAAGTAAAGAAGTTGTTGAAGAGCATAATGAACATAATCTTGAGGGCAAAAATTCCATCGAAGCTACAATGGAGACGCTAAGGACTGGGGGCAGAAAGCAAATTCAGAGATCGGTGCAAGCACAAACAAAGGAAACAAAGGCCGCAATAAGCACAAGTGCAAGAAATCCAAGGTCAGTTTTGCACAATTATTAGATAAATATCAAAATAAGAGTGAAGAGAAAAGTTCTTGTCGGCCAACTAATGCAAAAGCATCAAGATCACCCCCTAGGCGCAAATATGAGGATCAGTATTGGAAAAGTGAAAATTTTCATGCAACATATTCATATCCTTATTTTGGGCTGCCAATGCCAACGTCCTGGATTTCTCCCTATGCTCGTGTATATTCATATCCATCATGGGACAGGTATGATACAAGGGCACATTCTCCAACTTATTTTAGACCATCTCATCAATATTATGCAGCTCCGAGAAGATCAACATTTGAACAATCACATGTTAAAGACCGTTTCAATCATAAGGAATCGGTCCAGAGCTCAAAGAAGAAGAAATAGGTGGTCAAGCAAGTTTACCGTGTTAAAAGAGATGGTCGTAAGAGTGCAACTTCAGATTTGATCTCAAATGAAAAAGAGCCAATTAAAGTGTTAACATTGGCTACTAAAGGCAATGAGACAACGCAACCAATTATTGAGAGTCAAAGTGTCAAATCTGAAGAAAAGAAGTTGAGAGTGCAGAAGGTCAAAATAGAATCACAGCCAATATGCCCACTCGGTTTATCATATTGGCAAAAGAGGGAATTAAAAAATCTTAGTGCACAAGAGGTGAGACAGAAGAACATGGCATGGGTTCCCAAGAGGATCAATCATAAAAAAAGGATGTGCATGCTTCTATTGCAATAAGTACAATAAAATTGAAGAAAGAGAAGAATGGAAGCAACAAACAATTAAGCTGAAGGTGTGCATCACAACATCAAAATCTTCGGTTAGCACATCATTCATTTTCTTCAACCATGCCATTGATGCCTTTTCCATGGAATTCATCCATAGGTATGTTCAATTACCCTCCATGGATTTTTTTTGTTCCATGGATGCAACATAATTTTCTATATCATGACAGGGTATTACCAAATCACTATACATTTGGTTAGTTACGTTTTTGTTGCTAATACAAAAGGGCTGAAATGTTTTATTGCTATTTCATTTGTTTATTTCGGCTATACATACTTTGGTGGGTGAATTATACATGGACCTCATGGGAATGGCCGATACTTATATATCGCCCTAAGAATATCTAAGAATGGTCGGTGTGGTATTCTAACATCGTCCTTAGTTTGAGTAGAGATTGAGATAAGTCCTTGCAAAGGAATTTGTCAAATTGATGCCATTGAAGATATTATGCATAGACCAATTCATCAAAATTGCAAAGTGAACTTATGTTTTGATTGGGTGTGCTTTGGCTTATTAGTTTTCAGAATTTACGTAAGGCCAAATCATGGTTGATTTTTCATTGAGCATCATATTGACATCATGCATAATATTGTTTTTAGCTTGATCTCTCTAGTACCATGGAGATTATATATTGATGGTTAAATTTGTAACAATGGCCAAGCTGTTGGTGTTGTTTATTTATCTCCATATGAAGCTATTTTGTGAAGCCTCATGCCGCTTAAAATATTTTTGCACAATGAGCAAAGCCGAATATGCATTGTTATTCAGACTGGAGCTTTGCCTTGCTATAGGTGCTATACATATTGAGGCTTCCGGTGATTCGTTATTAGTAGTGCAACAAATATCCAAGGGTTATCAACGTTTTGACGAATCACTTATAGTTTATCTTTTGGTATGTCTAGATGCATACCTTGGGTTGCTTTAAAATTGTTCATATATCTAGACATGACAATTCGAAAGAGTTGTCACAGCAAGCATCTGGCTACTATGTTAACCATGGTGTATTACATTTCTATCAATAGCCAATGCTAGGTCTTGTCAATATAGGTAAGGCCGAACCGAAGCCCACTGCTTCGGCCACTAATGAAAATTTTATGTAGGGTAAGTAAGGATTGGAGGAAGTTCATTCTTGATTATCTGCAAAATCCTAGCGAAAGGGAGAACAATATGGTTCGGAGGATGGTTTTGGTCTATGGAACCTTATCACAGGATTGTTATAGAAGCTGAGAAGTTTTCACCCAAGTTTGCCTCAAGAGGTTCAAACAAGCAATGGCCGATATATACTTATCGCCCTAAGAACATGCAAAATGGCCGATGGAGTGTTGACATCGCCCTTAGAAAAATCACCATGCAAGTTATTTTTCGGCACACAAGTTTGCCGAAAAACAGGGGGGCATGTGTTGACACCAGATTTTGACACGGCCGAGAACTTAATAACTATGGCCTCAAATGAAAAAGTTCTCAAAGTAAGAAAGTTTCGTATCATCAAAAGGATAAACTTTGATATTTGGGTCATAGCCATCTGATCTCATCTCTAAGGCCGAAGTTGTGTTCGAAGTACTGAGATTTTGTATCCAGAACACTTTTCGGATGATTACACCCCCAAGACTGTCCCATATTGAAAACTGATCTACATGAATTATCTTCGTCTTGTCGAAATGATTGATTTTGATATAAAGATCGTCTCAATCCGAGGTCATATGCAAAAGTTAGAGCCCGCACAGTGCGACCCTCCAGTGAGCAAAAATATGACGCTCGGAACCAGACACATATGTGGGTATGTCTGATGTGTTGCGTGAATAATTAGCTGTCTTGAACAAGCGATTTGACCCTCGAGATGACCTCTGATGAAAAAACGTTTAACATGAAAGTTATACGTCTCGTCGAAAATGGTCAAGGTTGCTTTAGGACTCATTTCCATCCGAGGTCGTGTGGCACCACAAAATAGACCCGCAAGGTACAACTAGTTTAAACCGAACAGTTTTGGAAAGTTCGGATAAACCAATCCGAATTTGACTAGGGTTTTGGACGTGAATTGATGTAATTTTCTTGTAAGGAAAGCCTAGATGAATCTTTTGCTTGTACAGGAAGTCCAGCCGCCTCTTATATATGTTGGGTAGACGGCCGATTGAAACAAGACCAATCGAACAAACACATCTACTACTTTTTCGTGTTCATCTACTTTTTATCTCTCCATTGTATCTTTCTTCTCATTCTTCACTAGTTCTTCATGCTGGAGGGCTGCAGATCCACGAGGCTCTAGGGGCGAGCGAATCGACCTGGAGCAGCCCATAGCCACCGCAAGCCCTGACGGGGTCCCTCCCGGGCAAACGGGGCTTCAGGTCTACAAAAGCATCTGCCGGATGTCCTGCGTATCGCGCTGCCGGTCAGATCTCCTTCGACGCGAGCTGCGGTGCATCACCCCCAGCGTTGAGGGTACACGGTGACGTGTTCATGTGCGAACATGGTGTAGCTAGCAAACTGAACATAGGTCCTTATAGTTTGCTAATAAGACAAGCTACTCCTCATCATCGGAGATATCGATGATGATTGGCTCCTTGGATATGGAAGAGGGTGAGGCCTTGATACGTCTCCAACGTATCTATAATTTTTTATTGCTCCATGCTATATTATCTACTGTTTTGGATGTTTATGAGCTTTATTATACACTTTTATATCATTTTTGGGACTAACCTATTAACCCAGAGCCCACTGCCAGTTTCTGTTTTACCTTGTTTTAGGGTTTCGAAGAAAAGGAAAATCAAACGGAGTCCAATTGACCTGAAACTTCACGGAACTCCTTTTTGAAAGGAAAGAAGCCCAGAAGACTTGAAGTGCATGACAGGGGATCTTCGAGGAGGCCATGAGGTAGGGGCGTGCGCCCACCCCCCTAGGGCGTGCCCTCCACCCTCGTGGGCCCCTTGTGCCCCCCTGACGTACTTCTTCCGCCTATAAATCTCCATATACCCTAAAACTTCCGAAGAGCACAATAGATCATGAGTTCCGCCACCAGAAGCCTCCGTAGCCACCGAAAGCCAATCTAGACCTGTTCCGGCACCATGTCGGAGGGGGAATCCCTCTTCGGTGGCTATCTTCATCATCCCGGTGCTCTCCATGACGAGGAGGGAGTAGTTCTCCCTCGGGGCTGAGGGTATGTACCAGTAGCTATGTGTTTGATCTCTCTCTCTCTCTCGCGCGTTCTTGATTTGGCACGATCTTGATGTATCGCGATCTTTGCTATTATAGTTGGATATGATGTTTCTCCTCCCCCTCTACTCTCTTGTAATGAATTGAGTTTTCCCGTTGAAGTAATCTTATTGGATTGAGTCTTTAAAGATTTGAGAACACTTGATGTATGTCTAGCCATGCATATCTGTGGTGACAATGGGATACCACGTGATTCACTTGATGTATGTTTTGGTGATCAACTTGCGGGTTCCGCCCATGAACCTATGCATAGGGGTTGGCACACGTTTTCATCGTGATTCTCTAGTAGAAACTTTGGGGCACTCTTTGAGGTTCTATGTGCTGGTTGAATAGATGAATCTAAGACTGTGTGATGCATATCGTATAATCATACCCACAGATACTTGAGGTGACATTGGAGTATCTAGGTGACATTAGGGTTTTTCTTGATTTGTGTCTTAAGGTGTTATTCTAGTACGAACTCTAGGGCTGTTTGTCACACTTATAGGAATAGCCCAACAGATTGATTGGAAAGAATAACTTTGAGGTGGTTTCATACCCTACCATAATCTCTTCGTTTGTTCTCCGCTATTAGTGACTTTGGAGTGACTCTTTGTTGCATGTTGAGGGATAGTTATGTGATCCAATTATGTTAGTATTGTTGAGGGAACTTGCACTAGTGAAAGTATGAACCCTAGGCCTTATTTCCTATCATTGCCATACCATTTATGCTCACTTTTATCATTAGGTACCTTGCTGTTTTTATAATTTCAGATTACAAATACCTTTATCTACTATCCATATACCACTTGTATCACCCTCTCTTCGCCGAACTAGTGCACCTATACAATTTACCATTGTATTGGGTGTGTTGGGGACACAAGAGACTCTTTGTTATTTGGTTGCAGGGTTGCTTGAGAGAGACCATCTTCATCCTACGCCTCCTACGGATTGATAAACCTTAGGTCATCCACTTGAGGGAAATTTGCTACTGTCCTACAAACCTCTGCACTAGGAGGCCCAACAACGTCTACAAGAAGAAGGTTGTGTAGTGGACATCAAGCTCTTTTCTGGCGCCGTTGCCGGGGAGGTTAGCGCTTGAAGGTATATCTTTAGATCTTGCAATCGAGTCTTTTAGTTTCTTGTTTTATCACTAGTTTAGTTTATAAAAGAAAACTATAAAAAATGGAATTGAGTTTGTCTCATACGCTTCACCTTTTTAATATCTTTCGTGAGTATGATGGAAAGGATAATTGTGCTCAAGTGCTAAAAGAAGAAATCTATAAAATGTTTGGCACTAAATATTTGAATGATGAGAATGGTTGCAATGTTGTTAGTATGAATTCCTTGAACATCCATGATGCTAATGATATGCAATGCCACAAGCTTGGGGAAGCTATGATTGATGAAGATGATATTTTTTGTCCCCCAAGTTTTGATGAGCAAATTTATTATGATGAAAGCAAGCCACCTATCTATGATGATTGTTTTGATGACATCAATGCTTTAAAGAATAATGATAACCATGAAACTTGTCATCTTGGTCTTAATTTTCAATCACATGATAGTTATTTTGTTGAGTTTGCTCCCACTACTATTCATGAGAAGTTTGCTTATGTGGAGAGTAATAAAATTTCTATGCTTGTAGATCATGAAAAGAATGCTTTAGGTACTGGTTATATTGTTGAATTCATTCATTATGCTACTGAAAATTATTATGAGGGAGGAATATATGCTTGTAGGAATTGCAATAATATCAAGTTTCCTCTCTATGTGCTTAAAGTTTCGAAGTTATGCTTGTTTTGCCCTCCTATGCTACTTGATTCTTGTTCCCATAAGTTATTTGCTCACAAAATCCCTATGCGTAGGAAGTATGTTAGACTTAAATGTGCTAGTCATATTCTTCATGATGCTCTCTTTATGTTTCAATTCTTATCTTTTATGTGAGCATCGTTGAAATCGTCATGCCTAGCTAGGGGCGTTAAACGATAGCGCTTGTTGGGAGGAAACCCAATTTTATTTTATTTCCTTGCTTTTTGTTCCTGATTAGTAATAAATAATTCATCTATCCTCTGTTTAGATGTGGTTTTATGCTTTTAATTATTGTTTGTGCCAAGTAGAACCTTTGGGAAGACTTGGGGAAAGTCTTGTTGATCATGCTGTCAAAAACAGAAACTTTAGCGCTCACGAGAATTGCTGCCATTTTTATTTGGGGAGTGATATTTAGTTAATTCTTTTTTCAGATGATTAATATATAAATTCCTCAGGTCCAGCAATTTATTTTAGAATTTTATGAATTCCATAAGTATACGTTTGATCCAGATTACTACAGACTGTTCTGTTTTTGACAGATTCTGTTTTTCATGTGTTATTTACTTATTTTGATGAATCTATGGCTAGTAAAATAGTTTATAAACCATAGAGAAGTTGGAATAAAGTAGGTTTAACACCAATATAAATAAATAATGAGTTCATTACAGTACCTTGAAGTGGTGATTTATTTTCTTATACTAACGAAGCTAACGAGTTTTGTGTTGTGAAGTTTTCAAGTTTTGGGTAAGGATTCGATGACTACGGAATAAGGAGTGGCAAGAGCCTAAGCTTGGGGATGCACAAGGCACCCCAAGGTAATATTCAAGGAAAGCCAAGAGCCTAATCTTGGGGATGCCTCGGAAGGCATCCCCTCTTTCGTCTTCGTTCATCAGTAACTTTACTTGGAGCTATATTTTTATTTACCACATGATATGTGTTTTGCTTGGAGCGTCATTTTATTTTCTTTAGTTTTGCTTACTGTTTGAATAAAATACCAAGATCTGAAATTATTAAATGTTAGAGATTCTTCACATAGTTGCATAATTATTCGACTACTCATTGATGTTCACTTATATCTTTCGGAGTAGTTTGTCTTTTGCTCTAGTGCTTCACTCATATCTTTTTAGAGCATGGTGGTAGTTTTATTTTGAAGAAATAGATGAACTCTCATGCTTCACTTATATTATTTTGAGAGTCTTAAATAGCATGGTAATTTGATTAAATAATCCTAATATGCTAGGTATTCAAGATTAGTAAAAACTTTCATATAGAGTGCATTGAATACTAAGAGAAGTTTGATGCTTGATGATTGTTTTGAGATATGGAGGTAATAATATCAAAGTCGTGCTAGTTGAGTAGTTGTGAATTTGAGAAATGCTTGTGTTGAAGTTTGCAAGTCCCGTAGCATGCACGTATGGTAAACGTTATGTAACAAATTTGAAACATGAGGTGTTATTTGATTGTCCTCCTTATGAGTAGCGGTCGGGGACGAGCGATGGTCTTTTCCTACCAATCTATCCCCCTAGTAGCATGCGCATAGTACCGAGGTTTTTTATGACTTGTAGATTTTTGCAATAATTATGTGAGTTCTTTATGACTAATGTTGAGTCCATGGATTATACGCACTCTCACCCTTCCATCCTTGCTAGCCTCTTCGGTACCGTGCATTGCCCTTTCTCACATTGAGAGTTGGTGCAAACTTCGCCGGTGCATCCAAACCCCATGATATGATATGCTCTATCACACATAAACTTCCTTATATCTTCCTCAAAACAGCCACCATACCTACCTATTATGGCATTTCCATAGCCATTCCGAGATATATTGCCATGCAACTTTCCACCATTCCGTTTATTATGACACGCATCATCATTGTCATATTGCTTTGCATGATCATGTAGTTGACATCATATTTGTGGCAAAGCCACCGTTCATAATTTTTCATCCATGTCACTCTTGATTCATCGCAATCCCGGTACACCGCCGGAGGCATTCATATAGAGTCATACTTTGTTCTAGTATCGAGTTGTAATCATTGAGTTGTAAATAAATAGAAGTGTGATGATCATCATTTTCTAGAGCATTGTCCCAAGTGAGGAATAAAAAAATAAAGGCCATAAAAATAGAGAGAAGGCCCCAAAAAATAAAAATAGAAAGGCCATAAAAAAGAGAAGACCCAAAAAAATGAAAAAAATGAAAATGAGAGGAAAAGAGAGAAGGGACAGTGCTACTATCCTTTACCACACTTGTGCTTCAAAGTAGCACCATAATCCTCATGATAGAGAGACTCTTGTTTTTTCACTTTCATATACTAGTGGGAATTTTCATTATAGAACTTGGCTTGTATATTCCAACAATGGGCCGCCTCAAGTGCCCTAGGTCTTCGTGAGAAAGCAAGTTGGATGCACACCCACTTAGTTTCTTTTGTTGAGCTTTCATACATTTATAGCACTAGTGCATCCGTTGCATGGCAATCCCTACTCCTTGCATTAACATCAATCGATGGGCATCTCCATAGCCCATTGATTAGCCTCGTTGATGTGAGACTTTCTTCCTTTTTGTCTTCTTCACATAACCCCCTCATTATTCTATTCCACCCATAGTGCTATATCCATGGCTCGCGCTCATAGATTGCGTGAAAGTTTATAGGTTTGAGATTACTAAAGTATGAAACAATTGCTTGGCTTGTTATGGGGGTTGTGCATGATGAGAGCATTCTTGTGTGACAAAAATGGAGCATGACTAAACTACATGATTTTGTAGGGATGAGCTTTCTTTGGCCATGTTGTTTTGAGAAGACATAATTGCTTAGTTAGTATGCTTGAACTATTATCATTTTTATGTCAATATGAACTTTTGTCTCGAATCTTTTGGATCTGAATATTCATGCCACAATTAAGAAGAATTACATTGAAATTATGCTAAGTAGCATTCCTCAAAACTTCTGTTTTTATCATTTACCTACTCGAGGACAAGCAGGAATTAAGCTTGGGGATGCTGATACGTCTCCAACGTATATATAATTTTTGATTGCTCCATGCTATATTATCTACTGTTTTGGATGTTTATGGGCTTTATTATACACTTTTATATCATTTTGGACTAACCTATTAACCCAGAGCCCAGTGCCAGTTTCTGTTTTTACCTTGTTTTAGGGTTTCGAAGAAAAGGAAAATCAAACGGAGTCCAATTGACCTAAAACTTCATGGAACTCATTTTTGGAAGGAAAGAAGCCCAGAAGACTTGGAGTGCACGACAGGGGACCTTCGAGGAGGCCACGAGGTAGGGGGCGCGCCCACCCCACTAGGGCGCGCCCTCCACCCTCGTGGACCCCTCGTGGGCCCCCTGTCGTACTTCTTCCGCCTATATATCCCCATATACCCTAAAACTTCCGAAGAGCACAATAGATCGGGAGTTCCGCTGCCAGAAGCCTCCGTAGCCACCGAAAGCCAATCTAGACCTGTTCCGTCACCCCACCGGAGGGGGAATCCCTCTCTGGTGGCTATCTTCATCATCCCGGTGCTCTCCATGATGAGGAGGGAGTAGTTCTCCCTCGGGGCTGAGGGTATGTACCAGTAGCTATGTGTTTTATCTCTCTCTCTCGTGTTCGTGATTTGGCACGATCTTGATGTATCGCGATCTTTGCTATTATAGTTGGATCTGATATTTCTCCTCCCCCTCTACTCTCTTGTAATGAATTGAGTTTTCCCCTTGAAGTAATCTTATCGGATTGAGTCTTTAAAGATTTGAGAACACTTGATGTATGTCTTGCCGTGCGTATCTGTGGTGACAATGGGATACCACGTGATTCACTTGATGTATGTTTTGGTGATCAACTTTCGGGTTCCGCCCATGAACCTATGCATAGGGGTTGGCACACGTTTTCGTCGTGATTCTCCGGTAGAAACTTTGGGGCACTCTTTGAGGTTCTATGTGTTGGTTGAATAGATGAATCTGAGATTGTGTGATGCATATCGTATAATCATACCCACGGATACTTGAGGTGGCATTGGAGTATCTAGGTGACATTAGGGTTTTGATTGATTTGTGTCTTAAGGTGTTATTCTAGTACGAACTCTAGGGCTGTTTGTGACACTTAAAGGAATAGCCCAACGGATTGATTGGAAAGAATAACTTTGAGGTGGTTTCGTACCCTACCATAATCTCTTCGTTTGTTCTCCGCTATTAGTGACTTTGGAGTGACTCATTGCTGCATGTTGAGGGATATTTATGCGATCCAATTATGTTAGTATTGTTGAGGGAACTTGCACTAGTGAAAGTATGAACCCTAGGCCTTATTTCCTATCATTGCAATACCGTTTATGCTCACTTTTATCATTAGTTACCTTGCAGTTTTTATAATTTCAGATTACAAATACCTTTATCTACTATCCATATACCACTTGTATCACCCTCTTCGCCAAACTAGTGCACCTATACAATTTACCATTGTATTGGGTGTGTTGGGGACACAAGAGACTCTTTGTTATTTGGTTGCAGGGTTGCTTGAGAGAGACCATCTTCATCCTACGCCTCCTACGGATTGATAAACCTTAGGTCATCCACTTGAGGGAAATTTGCTATTGTCCTACATACCTCTACACTTGGAGGCCCAACAACGTCTACAAGAAGAATGTTGTGTGGTAGACATCAGGCCTCCACATCGTGGGTGCCCTCGTCATAGTGGTGAGTTGCCTCAGCCACTCCGGGCACCTACCTGATGGCTCTCGAGTTGAGGTAAGCACGGGCACGCTGAGAAAACACCTCATATTCTTTGTCAAAGGCACCAACGGTGTCCTCAAGAAAATGCCAAGAACTGTTGTTTAAATCAGCTAACCGTGTCGCGGCAGAGGCGCGCAAGGCGTCGACGATGAGGTGCTCCTCCAAGATCTGGGGCTTGGCATGAATGGCATCCATCGCAACCTCATAGGCACGTGCGGCTGCGATTTGCTTCTCCGCTGCCAAATGATCCTTGAGCTCCTGGCTATACTGCGTGCACCATGGCTTAGGGCGACACTTATTTGGGGGAGGTGTTGGTGATTTGGGTGGAACGTGTCGCGCCAGCGGTCGGGGCATGTGGACGCGAAAGGAGGAGGAGTATGGGGGTCGGGTGTGGATTACCTGCCTGGATCGACGAGGCCGAGCAGCGTGAAGGAGGATCGCCGACAAGGAGGCGGTGCTACAAGCACGGAGTGAGGGTTTCAACTTGCAAAGGAAGATAGAAACAGGGGAAACATGGCTATTGGTAAGGGAGAGGGGCGGGGAGGTAGATATTTCCGCATAAGCCGAAAATTTTGGATTGGTGCAGGGAAAAAACTGGGCTGCAAAGTGTCATCAGATACGGTCCCTTATTCAGCACTATGTACGATATGTGAACATCAAAAATGATTCATATATTTTTACTCGTGTGTGATGAGTTTGAACATGGAAATATTTTGTTTCGAATTTCCCTAGTTATAGTGGTCATCCACGTCATTGCATAATTTGGGTACACAAAGGAGACTACAGCACACACACACTTCTTAATCGAGCAAGTTCAGCAATTAAACAGAGCTAGCTGACCTAAAAATTACTCGAATAAATTAAAGACCATCGCTCTTAATTAATCAAAACAAATAATACTACTATGACTAGTGCTCGTCGATCTCCGTCGCCTCCTCCATGTCCAGCTCGCGCCCGACGATCTCCTGGGGAAGGGGCTCCATGGCATCCATCGCACCATACTCGGCAAGCATCTCGCCATCCACGTATGCCACCTCTTTGGAAAAGGCCGCCACGAGCTGGGAGTGGGAGGCCGCGATCTGGGCTTCGACGGGCTTCATCGTGGCAAGGTATGCCGCAGAGGAATAGACGGCTGCTCGAACGCTCTTGGTGATTGCCAAGTCTTTGGCCGTGGGTTGCCAACTATTGTCAAAGAAGCTTCGTTCGATTTGTGCGGTGACTGCCACAAGCTAGTCGTGGGCAGCCTCCATCAGGGCTAAGGTCGCTACTACAGAACAAACAGCTAATGTGCCGCTCTCTCCAGTTGCTATCCCTAAGGCAGATGTTGTTGTTGCAACCTGAGAAGCAAGAATGGTTGTTTGGGATGCCTTGGCCACCCGGGCGCAGATTGTGGCCGCGCTCATGCATCTTGTTAGCACACGCATGGCGGCTGGGGCTGCGCTCTCGCCGGAGTGGGCCGCCGAACTTGCCCTCACGATGCAGGTCCACATCCCCACCTTTCACCAGGGACAATTGAATAGTGAAATGATATTTGGGGAGCGAGCTAGTGTGCTTGACACACCGGCTGTGGACTATAGCTGACGCACCTTCTCGCGTAAGCCATATGCGTACTATACTCTGACGGTGCTCCAAGATATTTTGTACTACATCTCACACGGTTGGTGATAATAAACTGTGTGTGGTCTACTTGATTTTTCATCTTGATTTGAATTACATAATGGGCTCATATCAGCAAAGGAGGGTGTTTGAATTGCTAGAACCTTTATCTGCGATGAACATGCAACTATTGGTTTGTCGCCAAAAAATTGGAATTATTCAGGGTTCGTTTGGACATTTTTATACATTAACTTGGTTTTCTAGCCATTTCAGGTGCACAATTCAAAAGTAAACTACATGCACATGCTCTGATGCACCACAATGGGTTGTAAAATCATATATGTGCCCATGGGTTTATGCTAATGTCTCATGCAAGAAATGGGGATAAATTTTGAACACCACGGCACCGTGGCTCTCCAGAAAAGTTTGAGGTACTTGCTTTTGTAATTCTAGTAAATCCAAAACCCGTCTAAAATTCATGAACCTTGCCATGCTAACATAGAATGGCATCAACATTCTGGGGTAAAAATATTGTACCATTTGGGGTAGCTTATGGTAAAGCTTCTCACAAAACAGAGCTTCTCACAGGAGGCCTCATGGTTCCTCACCTTTGTGGACAAAATGATATTCGTCGCCTCTTCTTGCTTTCAATTTTTTTCTGGTGTCAACATAGAACAACAGGAGTGTCATGTTAAATTTTGGAATTTTTTGGGATTGTTTGGACATTTTTATGCATTAACTGTGTTTTCTAGGCATTTATGTGCATAATTCAAAATTGAACTACACGCACATGCTCGAGTGCATAAAAATGGGTTGAAAAATAAAATGTGTGTCATTGGTTGCAAGCTTAGGCCACATGCAAGAAATGAGAATGAATGTCAAACACCTTGGCACTATCGCTCGGCCGCTAACATTGAGATACATGGTTTTAGAATTCTAGTAATCGAGAACTCGTCTGAAATTCATGAAACTTGACCTGATATCATGGGACGACATCGACATGTCGTGGTAAAAATATTATCAACATTTGGGGATCGTTTGAGTATAAGCTTCTCGCAAACTAGAGCTTCTCACAACAAGCCTGATGGTTTCTGTAACACCCTCGATGCGACTATAGCTCCCACGTGTGGAGGCACGACTTAGAGACATAATCGGATTGAAGGCATATGTCGCAAGTTAGGCAATCTTCACAAACATCCCATGTAATGTAATAATAAAAGGGGAGATAACATAGTTGGCTTACACTCGCCACGTCAATCAAGTACATAAATAACATAACATCATCCAAACACTCATGGCCCGACTACGGCGCCAAAATAAAAGAGAACCCAACATGCGACATGGTCCCAATCACCCCCAACTGGGCACCACTACTGATCATCGGGAAAGGAAACGTAGTATCGTTGAGAGACTTCGTCAAACTCCCACTTGAGCTCATACGCGTCTCCTGGAGCGGAATCATCAGGCCCTGCATCTGGTGTAATAGTAATCTGTGAGCCACAGGGACTCAGCAATCTTGCACCCTCGTGATCAAGACTATTTAAGCTCATGGGTATGGCAAGGTAAAATATGAGTGGAGCTGCAGCAAGCGACTAGCAAGTATGGTGTCTAACTTATTCGCAAAAGAGAGCGAGACGAGGAGGCAAAGCACGAGCGAGAAACTAGAGAACAACCTGCGCAAACATAACTCCAACACCGTGTCCACTTCCCGGACTCCGCCGAGAAGAGGCCATCACGGTAACACACTCGGTTGATTCATTTTAATTAATTAAGGTTCAAGTTATCTACCACCAGACATTAACAAATTCCCATCTGCCCATAACCGCGGGCATGGCTTTCGAAAGTTCAATCCCTGCAGGGGAGTCCCAACTTAGCCCATGACAAGCTCTCACGGTCAACGAAGGAATAGACCTCCTCCCAAGACGTTCCGATCAGACTCGGTATCTCGGTAACTCAAGACACTTTGACAGGTTAAAACAAGACCAGCAACAACGCCCGAATGTGCCGACAAATCCCGATAGGAGCTGCACATATCTCTTTCTCAGGGCACACTCAGATGAGCCAGACGTCGGGTAGGCCAGCCCAGAGTTGCCCCTGGTAGCCCCGGACATCGCTCAGTTGGACCAACACTCAGAGGAGCACTGGCCGGGGGGGGGGCTAAAATAAAGATGACCCTTGAGTCTGCAGAACCCAAGGGAAAGAAAAAAAGGCTAGGTGGCGAATGGTAAGACCAATGTTGGGCATTGCTGGAAAAGCTTTAATCAAGGCGAAATATCAAGGGGTTCCCATTATAACCCAACCGCGTACGGAACGCAACAATCCGGGAACATAACACCGATATGACAGAAACTAGGGCGGCAAGAGTGGAACAAAACACTAGGCGAGAGGCCGAGCCTTCCACCCTTTACCAAGTATATAGATGCATTAAGATAACATAGCAATATAATGATATCCCAACAAGTAAATAAAAGATGTTCCAACAAGGAACGGCCTCCAATCTTCACCTGCAACTAGAAATGCTATAAGAGGGGCTGAGCAAAGCGGTAACATAGCCAATCAACGGTTTGCTAGGACAATGGTGGGTTAGAGGTTTGGCGTGGCAATTTGGGAGGCTTACAAGCAAGTGGTAGGCATCGTAGCAATGGCATAGCAATAGAGCGAGCAAACTAGCATAGCAAATATAGTAGTGATTTCGAGGGTATGATCATCTTGCCTGCACAGTTGTCAGAGTTGACTGGATCCTCAAAAGCAAACTCAACATGCTCCTTGTTAGTGAACTTGTCTCCCAGCTCTACCCAAACAAGAAAAACAAGAACAAGGATACAATCAACCACGTGCAAACTCAAACAACACGATGCAAAGATGATATGCTATGCGGGATGCGATGCGGGATGCAAAATGCAAGATATGACAGGAAATGCATGAACCTGGCCTCAACTTGGAATTCCAAGGGTGCCACTGGAAAGATGAGATGAAATCGCTTGAAAACGATATAAAGAACGCCGGAATCGGAGTTACGGTTTGGAAATGGCAAGCGTTTCAAAAATGACACCGGCCTGCGATTTACAGCAAGTAGGCATATAAATGCAATGAGATGAACATGCTACAGCATCCAAACATGACAACAAAATACATGGCAGGGATGCACATAAGATGCTTAGCAAAAGTCTAGCACTAAGATACGGCCAATTCATCCATTAACAGGTTCAAACAAGCATGGCAAAAACGCAAATGGAAAACAGATCTCAGACTTAGTGAAATTAACACTTGTCTGGAATTTCAGATCATATAGCCCTCTTCGGAGCAACAAAACAACATGCTACAGGACCTGAACATGACAAAGAAAGACATGGCATGGAGCTACTCAACAAGCTTAACAAAAGTCCCTTAGTGACATTGAGCCAAAAGGGATCACAAAATATACTAACAAGCACACGAACATAGCAAAAACATAATCAGTTATCAGACTTAGTGAAAACTGGGACATGCTGAAACAAAACTCACGAAGGCATGTTTACGAGCTCGATGCACTCACCACGGTGCAAGTCATGGCAAGACAAGCATACCCCATAAATAAGTCATAAAATACAAGCTATACATGGAAAGAACAATGGCATAGCATGCACGGATCAACTACAATAACATCTGCAAAATGCAAACAAGTTGACGATCTGCCCAGATTCACAACGAAGCAAAAGTAGAGCTTGATTGACTCAAGCTAGGGTGCTCCATAATTGCAAACAAAGGCATGGATAGATAGAGCATAACAAGATTAACAAAACTCCTTTACTAATCATCCTCAAAATAGGCACGGATCACTAGGAAATAGCATGAACATATGGCATCATGAACTAAATAATCCCAGACTTAGTGAAAACTATTAAGTCCCTGAAAACAGATTTACCGGGTGCCTCACTTTGCAAGCTTGCACAAGTCACTACACACATCACAAAAATACATGGGTTGCACCTCTGGAAAGAAGACAAAATCCTTAACAAAACATATGAAGGACTCACAGGCATATCATGCACACAATAATCATGGCAAAAATGACAAAAGTCTAAGATGAACTAGCAGATCTGACAACTAACTCACGAAGCCTCTTTCTAACAGCATTTCGGGCATCAAGATGAACTCAAATGAAAATGATGCAATGGAATGAAATGATGTACTCATCGAGGCGAACATTTTGATATACTATATGTCCAAATCGGAGCTACGGATGCGGAGAAATGGCAGGTCAAAGTATGCATAAAAATTAGAAGGAGAGGGGAAAAAGTCAACCCCTAGGGTTTTTTTTCCAGATCTGGATCCAGATCCGACGTGCACTCTTCACCGGAGCGCGATTTCCGAGGATGGCCGGTGCCGGAGCCGGTGGAGCTCGCCGGCGTGAGGGGAGGAGGAGGCCAGATTCGCAGGAGCTCGCCGGCGTCCTCCGCGGCTCCGGATCGGGCGGCTGCGGCGGCTAGGCGGCGGGTGGCGGCGGGCGGAGGTAGACGGGTGACGGGGCGGCGGCTGCCGGCGGACGACGGCGGCTGGCGATGGCGGCGAAGGGCGGCGCCGGGCAGAGGCAGGCGGGCGGCGGGGCGATCCCTGGCGGCTCGGGCGCGGGGTGATGGAGATAGGCCTAGGGGGCTGGCTGCGGGCTCCCCGGGCCTTGGCGGCGGCGGGCGGCAGTACAGGCCACGTGGCAGGCGGCGAGTGGCCGGGGCGGTGTGTCCGGCCGGGTCGGACAATGTCCGGCCGGCGCGAGGGAATTTTTAGGGTTTTGTGGGAGGAGGAAATCCGAAAAACGGGGGGGTGTATTTATAGGCATAGAGGGAGCTAGGAGAGTCCAAATGAGGTGTGATTTTCAGCCACGCGATCGTGATCGAACGCTCTAGGACATGGAGCAGAGTTTCATGGGTTTTGGGCCAAATTGGAGGGGTGTTGGGCTGCAACACACACAAGGCCTTTTCGGTCCCTCGGTTAACCGTTGGAGTATCAAACGAAGTCCAAATGGCACGAAACTTGACACGCGGTCTACCGGTAGTGAACCAAGGCCGCTTGGCAAGTCTCAGTCCAATACGGAAATGTTTAATCCCCACACACGAAAGAAAGCTAGAAATGACCACCGGAGGAGAACGAAGCGCCGGAATGCAAAACGGACAACGGAGAAAATGCTCGAATGCATGAGATGAACACGTATGCAAATGCAATGCACATGATGACATGATATGAGATGCATGACAACAACAACAACACATGGAGACAAAGACCCGAACCCGAGGAAATAAATATAACTTAACGCCGGAAACGGCAAGAGTTGGAGTACAAATTGGGAAAGTTACATCCGGGGTGTTACAACACTCCACCACTACGAAAGGATCTCGTCCCGAGATCTAGGACTGAATGAATGCCGGGTACTCAGAACGGAGGTGATCCTCGCATTCCCAGGTAGCTTCACGGTCGGAATGGTGTGACCACTTGACTTTGAGAAATTTGATTGACTTGTTGCGAGTCTTGCGTTCAGTCTCTTCAAGAATAGCAACTGGGTGCTCACGATAAGAGAGATCTTCTTGGAGCTCAATGTCCTCGAAGTTGACGGTGCGGTCAGGAGTCTTGAAGAACTTTCGAAGCTGAGAGACATGGAACACGTCATGAACATTTGCAAAGTTTGAAGGAAGCTCGAGTTGATAGGCGAGGTCGCCTCTCTTGCTGACAATCTTGAAAGGTCCCACGTATCTAGGGGCAAGCTTCCCTTTGATACCGAAGCGATGAGTACCTTTCATAGGAGAGACACGGAGGTAAACATGATCTCCGATCTCGAAAGCCAAATCACGGTGCTTACTGTCATAGTAGCTCTTCTGACGGGATTGGGTTGCTTTGAGGTTATCTCGAATGACTTTACACATTTCTTCTGCTTCTATGATTAAGTCATTACCCAGCAGCTGACGTTCACCGGTTTCAGACCAGTTGAGACGGGTACGACACTTCCTACCATACAGAATTTCAAAAGGGGCCTTGCCCGAACTTGCTTGAAAACTATTGTTGTAGGAGAATTCAGCATAAGGAAGACAATCCTCCCACTTCATACCGAAGGAGATCACACAAGCCCTGAGCATATCTTCGAGAATCTGGTTGACACACTCGACTTGACCGCTAGTTTGAGGATGGAAGCTGTGCTGAAGCGGATGTTGGTGCCCATGACCTTCTGAAAGGAATCCCAAAACTTGGAGGTAAAGATGCTGCCACGGTCTGAAGAGATCACTTGTGGAATACCGTGCAGAGAGACAATTCGAGAGGTATAGAGTTCCGCCAATTGAGCTGCAATGATCGACTCTTTGATAGGCAGAAAATGAGCCACTTTAGTGAGTTTGTCGATGACAATGAATATAGCATCATTGCCACGCTTGGACTTTGGAAACCCAGTCACGAAGTCCATCTCAATGTGGTCAAACTTTCATTTTGGAATGGCAAGAGGTTGGAGGAGACCAGCTGGCCTTTGGTGTTCTGCCTTCACTCTTCTACAGACATCACACTCATTCATGAACTGAGCAATCTCGCGCTTCATTCGAGTCCACCAATAAGCCTGCTTGAGGTCCTGATACATCTTCGTACTCCCAGGGTGGATGGAGAGGAGAGAATTGTGAGCCTCATTCATGATCACTTTACAAAGGTCACCTTTGGGCACAACAATACGATCCTCGAAGAAGAGAGTGTCCTTGTCATCAAGGCGGTAGCACTTGTACTTGGGTTGACTCTTGGCAATCCCAATCTTCACCTTTTTCACCATAGCATCAAGAAGCTGGGCTTGGCGAATCTGGTCTTCCAAGGTAGGAGAGACTTGAAGGTTGGCGAGGAAACCTTGAGGAACAACTTGCAGATTAAGTTTGCGGAAAGCTTCACAAAGCTCGGGTTGATAAGGCTTGAGAATCAGACTGTTGCAATAAGCCTTTCTGCTCAATGCGTCAGCAATCACATTGGCCTTGCCTGGAGTATACTCGATACTCGGATTATACTCTTGAATCATTTCGACCCATCGAGTTTGCCTGAGGTTGAGATTAGGCTGAGTGAAGATGTACTTGAGACTCTTGTGATCAGTGAATATGTCCACTTTTCTTCCCAATAGAAGATGTCTCCAAGTCAAAAGAGCATGCACAACTGCCGCCAACTCGAGATCATGAGTGGGGTAGTTCTTCTCATTGGGCTTCAACTGGCGAGAGGTATAAGTAACAACTTTCTTCTCTTGCATCAACACTGTGCCAAGACCTTGGAGAGAGGCATCACAAAAGACCTCGTACGGCTTGGATTCATCAGGCGGAGTCAGAACTGGAGCAGTGATCAATTTTTCTTTCAAAGTGTTGAAAGCAATGTCACACTCCGGAGACCAAACGTACTTGACGTGCTTCTGGAGAAGATTTGAGAGAGGCTTCGCGATCTTAGAAAAGTTTTCAACGAATCTTCGGCAATAGCTTGCGAGACCGAGGAAGCTATGGAGTTGCTTCACGTTTTGAGGAGGTTCCCAATTCACAATTGCAAACACCTTCTTAGGATTCACCGCAATGCCCTTGGCAGAGATGATATGACCAAGATAAAGAACCTCATCGAGCCAAAATTCACACTTGGAGAACTTGGCGTAGAACTGGTGTTCCCTGAGCTTATCGAGTACCAAACACAAGTGCTTGGCATGATCTTTCTTGTTCTTCGAGAAAACCAGAATGTCGTCGAGATAGACCAAAACGAAGTCATTGGTGTAGGCGTTGAAGATGAAGTTCATCATGCGAGAGAACGTCGGAGGAGCGTTGATGAGGCCAAAAGACATGACAGTGTATTGATATGAACCATAGCTTGTCCTGAAAGCCGACTTGGGAATATCTTGCTCACAGATTCGAATCTGATGATGACCCATACGGAGATCAAGTTTGGAGAATACTTGAGCACCTTTGAGTTGTTCGAACAGCCCGTTGATGTTGGGAAGTGGGTATTTGTTCTTGATGGTCTTCTTGTTCAATGGATGGTAATCAACACAAAGCCGGTCCGTTCCATCCTTCTTCTTCACAAAAAGAGCACCACAACCCCACGGAGAAGAACTAGGCCGGATAAGACCCATTCTTTCTTGAATATCGAGTTGCTTCTTCAGCTCCTTCAACTCTTCAGGTCCGAGCTTGTATGGACGCTTGCACACAGGTTCCGTGCCGGGCTCCAGATCAATGACGAATTCAACTGGCCGGTGCGGAGGCATTCCTGGAAGCTCTTCTGGAAAGACGTCTTGATATTCGCAAACGACTGAAATTTGCGAGATGGCATCCAGTTCACCCTTCTCATTGAGAGAAAACAGACGGATGGTATTATCCCGAGCGGCAAAGACAATTACATCCTCAGACGAATGAGTCAATTGAATCTGCCTGGCAGCACAATCAAGCTGAGCCTTGTGCTTAGAAAGCCAATCCATCCCGAGAATAAGATCAATATCTGAGTCCCCAAGAACCATAGGAGAAGATAGAAACTTGTAGTCACCCGAGGTGATAGTAACATCCGGAGCAATGGAGTAAGCATGCATGCGCCTACCGGGAGATACAACTGCTAATGGACTAGGCAAAATTTGTAAAGCCAAACCATGCTTAGATGAAAACGGTCTCGATATGAAACAATGCGATGCACCCGTGTCAAAAAGAACTTTTGCAGGGATATCATTAACAGGAAGGTTACCCATGATGACATCTGGCGAGTCCTCTACCTGAGCTGCATTCATCAAGTTGACCTTAGCGTGCTTGGGGTTATGCTTGACCACAGCTGTACTTGCCGATCTCACAGGAGGAGGAGGAGGGAGGCGCCTCTGATTGAGACACTTGTTGGCATAGTGACCCTTCTGTTGGCACTTGTTGCACGTCACCTCTAAAAGCGGACGGTGGTACGAAGCACTCAATCTTGGAGCTTGAGACGAAGTCTTGTTCTGAAAGCCAGGGTTGGGTGGGTGAGAAGATCCACTGCCACCTTTGCTCTTCTGCTGATACGGCTGACGGAATGAAGGACGAAGAAGCCAATACTTCTGCTGCTTGGCCACTTGAGTAGAGGAAGAAGGAGTAGCATCTCTGACTCGCTTCTTGGAAGCATCACACCTCAGTTGAGTGGCATCTTGCTTTAGTGCCATGTTGTAGAACTCATCGTACCTCAAGGGATCAAAGAGAACAAGAGCTAGCTAGATTTCTTCTCTGAGACCACCCCTGAACTGGTATATCATGCTCTTCTCATCAGGGACGTCCTGCTTGGCAAAGCAGGCGAGCTTCTGAAACAACTTGTTGTAGTCATAGACAGAAAAAGAGCCTTGCTTCAGGTTGCGGAATTCCTCACGCTTGCTTTCAACCATGCTCTGAGGGATATGGTGAGCTCTGAAATCTTGACGGAATTCATCCCAGGTAATCGCACGTCCACCTCTGGAATCCTTGTACTGCTGGAACCATTCTACATCTTGATCTTTGAGTTAGAAGGAAGCGAACTTGACAAAGTCCTCAGGCCTGACGTTACTGCACTCGAAATGCTTTCACAGATCCACGAGCCAATCATCAGAATCAGTTGCCTCAACATAATTGCTGAAAGTCTTTGGCCCGTTAGCAAGGAACTGGTTGAGTGTAGCAAAGTGATTCTGATTGTTGCCTTGGTTCCCTTGGTTGCCTTGATTACGCTCTTGAAGAATTTGCATGATCAACTGTGTGTTTGCATTGGTTGCGGCCATCACAGCTTGCCATGTCTCCGGAGGAGGTGGAGGTGGTGGCGGATCCTGATTCTGATTCTGATTGATGGTCTTAGCGGGAGCCATCCTGAAGAGGTTGACCACCGTTAGCACATAGACAGATAAATGAAGCTGAATCCAACGGAATGAAAATTGCAACATATAGTCTTCACATCCGAACAAAATGAATGAATGCATTCCTCTTGAAATGGTCACATATCCATAAATTGAGAAGCCACTTAAAATTTAGGTAGAGAAACAAATGAACAAGGTACGGATCAAGAACGAATACTCGGTAAGAAATCCCAATCTCAAACCAAATATTCGTGGAAGAAGAACTAGAGCTACAAGAATTCCCACCTATGAAACTCCCGAACCTTTCTGGTTATGCAATCAGGTGTTGGGGATACAGGGGAAGCATAATATATCACCCAAATCTAACAAATCCTACATCCAGCTGTATCCATCCTTCAACACATAACCAAGAAAAACTTCGAAAACCATCTACCTCAACCTTCGAAAAGCATCCGTTATACAAGTTATGGCGATACTCACGAACTCCCGCCCCAGTACTGGGTGGCGTCGAGGTTATCTCACCAACGAACTGCATAAAAGAGATTTTCGATGTCGGCGTACTAGACTCAGGTATTCTAGAACTGCAACGATAAAATTATGACGACAACACCTCAGAGCTCAACTCCCCGGGACACTTCCACAAAACCCCTGACAGGAGGCACCAAGACAATGTTCTCATCATGAAACCATCGGAACGATTCCAAGATACCCGCGTGATCATAAAATTTTTTTAGTGAAATTTGAGAAGAGAAGAGTCAAAACTCTACGTCAGGATGTCTTACCAGAGCGATGAGGAGACTGGGAAGTAAAAAGAATTCCTAAACTCTCCGATATATAATTCCTAAATGACTCAAAACATTTTTCTAGACACAACTCGGCCGCTAATAACGATCAAGCAATGGGGCTCCTAAGGTCGGGGAAGGCTCTGATTACCAACTTGTAACACCCTCGATGCGACTATATCTCCCACGTGTCGAGGCACGACTTAGAGGCATAATCGCATTGAAGGCATATGTCGCAAGTTAGGCAATCTTCACAACATCCCATGTAATATAGATAATAAAAGGGGAGATAACATAGTTGGCTTACACTCGCCACGTCAATCAAGTACATAAATAACATTACATCATCCAAACGCTCATGGCCCGACTACGGCGCCAAAATAAAAGAACAACCCAACATGCGACACGGTCCCGATCACCCCCAACTGGGCACCACTACTGATCATCAGGAAAGGAAACATAGTATCGTTGAGAGTCCTCGTCGAACTCCCACTTGAGCTCAAGCGCGTCACCTGGAGCGGAATCATTAGGCCCTGCATCTGGTTTAATAGTAATCTGTGAGCCACAGGGACTCAGCAATCTCGCACCCTCGCGATCAAGACTATTTAAGCTTATAAGGAAAGCAAGGTAAATATGTGGAGCTACAGCAAGCGACTAGCATGAATGGTGGCTGTCCTGTTCGCAAAAGAGAGCGAGAAGAGAAGGCAAAGCGTGAACGCATAACTAGAGGGCAATCCTGCGGCAAGCATTACTCCAACACTGTGTCCACTTCCCGGACTCCGCCGAGAAGGGGCCAGCACGGTAACTCACACCGTTGATTCATTTTAATTAAGTTAAGGTTCAAGTTATCTACAACCAAACATTAACAAATTCCCATCTGCCCATAACCGCGGGCACGGCTTTCGAAAGTTTAAATCCCTGCAGGGGAGTCCCAACTTAGCCCATGACAAGCTCTCATGGTCAACGAAGGAATAGACCTCCTCCCGAGACGTTCCGATCAGACTCGGTATCTCGGTTCTTCAAGACACTTCGACAGGTTAAAACAAGACCAGCAACACTGCCCGAATGTGCCGACAAATCCCGATAGGAGCTGCACATATCTCTTTCTCAGGGCACACTCAGATTATCTTAGGTACGGGTAGGCCAGCCCAGAGTTGCCCTTGGTGGCCACCGGCAGCTGACAGGTGGACCAACACTCAGAGGAGCACTGGCCCGGGGGGGGGGGTTAAAATAAGATGACCCTCGGGCTCCGGAAACCCAAGGGAAAAGAGGCTAGGTGGCAAATGGTAAAGCCAAGGTTGGGCATTGCTTGAAAAGCTTTAATCAAGGCGAACTGTCAAGGGGTTCCCATTATAAGCCAACCGCGTAAGGAACGCAAAATCCGGGAACATAACACCGACATGATGGAAACTAAGGCGGCAAGAGTGGAACAAAACACTAGGCGAGAGGCTGAGCCTTCCACCCTTTACCAAGTATATAGATGCATTAAGATAACAAGATAATATAATGATATCCCAACAAGTAAATAATGTTCCAACAAGGAACGGCCTCCAATCTTCACCTGCAACTAGTAACGCTATAAGAGGGGCTGAGCAAAGTGGTAACATAGCCAATCAACGGTTTGCTAGGACATGGTGGGTTAGAGGTTTGACATGGCAATTGGGAGGCTTGAAAGCAAGTGGTAGGCATCGTAGCATTGGCATAGCAAAAGAGCGAGCATCTAGCAAAGCAAAGATAGTAGTGATTTCGAGGGTATGATCATCTTGCCTGCAAAATTGTCAGAGTTGACTCGATCCTCGAAAGCAAACTCAACGGGCTCCTCGTTAGCGAACTCGTCTCCCGGCTCTACCCAAACAAGACAAACAAGCAAACGGAACACAATCAACCACGTGCAAAGCTCAAACAATATGATGCAAGAATGGTATGCGATGCGGGATGCATACGCAAGATTTGACAAGGAATGCATGACTCTGGCCTCAACTTCGAAATACAAGTGTGCCACTAGAAAGATGAGATAAAATCGCTTGAAAACGATATAAAGAACGCCGGAATCGGAGCTACGGTTTGGAAATGGCAAGCGATTCAAATATGACACCGGTCTGCGATTTACAGCAAGTAGACATTTAATGCAATGAGATGAACATGCTACAACACCCAAACATGGCAACAAAATACATGGCAGGGGTGCATTGAAGATGCTTAACAAAAGTCTAGCACTGAGCTACGGCCAATTCATCCATTAACAGGTTCAAACAAGCATGGCAAAAATGCATATGACAAACAGATCTTAGACTTAGTGAAATTAACACTTGTCTGGAATTTCAGATCACATAGAACTCTTCGGAGCAACAAAACTACAAGCTACAGGACCTGAAAATGGCAAAGTAAATCATGGCATGGAGCTACTCAAAGAGCTTAACAAAAGTCCCTTAGTGACCTTGAGCCAAAAGGGATCAAAAAATACAATTGCAAGCATGTGAATATGGCAAAAACATAATCAGATCACAGACTTAGTGAAAACTGGAGCATGCTGAAACAGATATCAAGTAGGCATGTTTACGAGCTCGATGCACTCACTACGGAGCAAGACATGACAAGCTAAGCATACACCCATCAAGAATACACAAAATTCAAGCTAGACATGGCAAGAACAATAGCATAGCATGCACGGATCAACTACAACATCCCCGGCAAAAATTGCTAATAAGTAGACCATCTGCCCAGATTCATGAAGTAGCAAAAGTAGAGCTCGATTGACTCAAGCTAGGTTGCTCCATAATTACAAACAAAGACATGGATGGATAGAGCACTACAAGATTAACAAAACATCCTTACTGATCATCCTCAAAAAGAGGCACGGATCACTAGGAAACAACATGAACATATGTTATCATGAGAAAAACAGATCAAGGACTTCGTGGAATTGCTAAGTCCCTGAAATCAGCATTACCAAGTGCCTCACTTTGCAAGCTTGTGCTAGTCACCACACACATCACAAAAATACATGGGTTGCACCTCTGGAAAGATGGCAAAACCCTTAACAAAACACATGTATAGCTCATGGGCATATCATGCACAAAATAAACATGGCAAAAATGACAAATATCTAAATGGAGCAGCAGATCTGATAATTATCTCAAGTAGCACTCTTCTAACAGCATTTCGGGCATCAAGATGAACTCAAATGGAAATGATGCAATGGAATGAAATGATGTGCTCTCTGAGATGAACAATTTGATATGCTATAAGCCCAAAACGGAGCTACGGATGCAAAGTTATAGCATGATGAACATGGCAACATGAACTAGGGTTTCGGGAGAAAGTCAACCCGAGTTTGGATCTAGATCTGAGATCTGCACGGTTCCCGATGCGGCTCGCCGGAGTACTGTTCACCGGCGGGGAGGAAGCTCGCCGGAGCACGAGGGGGAGGTGGGGGCCGGTGTGGGCGCGGCCAACGACGATGCTGGGGAGGCGCGGCGGTGGCGGTGCGGCTCTGGTGGTGGAGCTCTGCGAGGGCGGCGGTGTGGCTCCGGTGGCGGAGCTCATCGGACGGGAGGCCGGCGTGGCGATCCGGTGTCAAAGGAGCCTGCCGGCTCGGGCGGGAAAGTGCAGGCGCGGGTGGCGCGGGGGGCAACGGGCCCGGGGGCCGGACGCGAGCTCTCCGGGCCGCGGCGGGTGGCGGCGGCGAGGCGACACATGGCGTGCAGCTAGTGGACCGGGGCGGCGGCGCAAAGTGTCCGGCCAGATACGGACATGTCCGGCGCGATGCGAGGCAATTTTTAGGGTTTCGGGGGAAGGAGAAGGAGATTTTTCGGGGGTGTCTTTAAATAGGCATAGAGGGAGCTAGGAGAGTCCAAATGAGGTGCGGTTTTCGGCCACGCGATCGTGATCGAACGCTCTAGATGATGGAGAGGGTTTTGGGCCAACTTGGAGGGGTGTTGGGCTGCAACACACACGAGGTCTTTTCGGTCCCTCGGTTAACCGTTGGAGCATCAAACGAAGTCCAAATGGTACGAAACTTGACATGCGGTCTACCGGTAGTAAACCAAGGCCGCTTGGCAAGTCTCGGTCCAATCCGGAAATGTTTAATCCCCACACACGAAAGAAAGGTAGAATTGACCACCGGAGGAGAACGGAGCGCCGGAATGCAAAACGGACAACGGGGAAAATGCTCGGATGCATGATATGAACACGTATGCAAATGCAATGCACATGATGACATGATATGAGATGCATGACAACGATAACAACACACGGATACAAAGACCCGAACCCGAGAAAATAAAATAACTTAACGCCGGAAACGGCAAGAGTTGGAATACATATTGGGAAAGTCATATCCGGGGTGTTACAGGGCGCGCCAGGGAGTAGGATTCCTACTCCTAGTTGGAGTAGGTTTCTGAAGGAAATATGCCCTAGAGGCAATAATAAAGTTATTATTTATTTCCTTATAATCATGATAAATGTTTATTATTCATGCTAGAATTGTATTAACCGGAAACATAATACATGTGTGAATACATAGACAAACTTAGTGTCACTAGTATGCCTCTACTTGACTAGCTCGTTAATCAAAGATGGTTATGTTTCCTAACCATGAACAAAGTGTTGTTATTTGATTAACGAGGTCACATCATTAGTTGAATGATCTGATTGACATGACCCATTTCATTAGCTTAGCACCCGATCGTTTAGTATGTTGCTATTGCTTTCTTCATGACTTATACATGTTCCTATGACTATGAGATTATGCAACTCTCGTTTGCCGGAGGAACACTTTGGGTGCTACCAAACGTCACAACGTAACTGGGTGATTATAAAGGAGCATTACAGGTGTCTCCAAAGGTAGATGTTGGGTTGGCATATTTCGAGATTAGGATTTGTCACTCCGATTGTCGGAGAGGTATCTCTGGGCCCTCTCGGTAATGCACATCACATAAGCCTTGCAAGCATTGCAACTACTGAGTTAGTTGCGAGATGATGTATTACGAAATGAGTAAAGAGACTTGCCGGTAACGAGATTGAACTAGGTATTGGAATACCGACGATCGAATCTTGGGCAAGTAACATACCAATGACAAAGGGAACAACGTATGTTGTTATGCGGTCTGACCGATAAAGATCTTCGTAGAATATGTAGGAACCAATATGGGCATCCAGGTCCCGCTATTGGTTATTGACCGAAGACGTGTCTCGGTCATGTCTACATTGTTCTCGAACCCGTAGGGTCCGCACGCTTAAGGTTACGATGACAGTTATATTATGAGTTTATGCATTTTGATGTAACGAAGGTTGTTCGGGTTCCCGGATATGATCACGGACATGACGAGGAGTCTCAAAATGGCCGAGACATAAAGATTGATATATTGGAAGCCTATGTTTGGATATCGGAAGTGTTCCGGGTGAAATCGGGATTTTACCGGAGTACCGGGAGGTTACCGGAACCCCCCGGGAGCTATATGGGCCTTAGTGGGCTTTAGTGGAAAGGAGAAAGGGGCAGCCCAAGGTGGCTGTGCGCCTCCTCCCTTCCCCTAGTCCTATTAGGACTAGGAGAGGTGGTCGGCCCCCTCTCTCTCTTTCCCCCCTCCGCGAATCCTATTCCAACTAGGATTGGGGGGGAATCCTACTCCCAGAGGGAGTAGGACTCTCCTGGCGCACCTCCTATGGCCGGCCAGCCTCCCCCCTCTAGTCCTTTATATACTGAGGTAGAGGCACCCCAGAAACACACAAGTTGATCCACGTGATCTATTCCTTAGCCGTGTGCGGTGCCCCCAGCCACCATATTCCTCGATAATACTGTAGCGGAGTTTAGGCGAAGCCCTGCTGCTGTAGTACATCAAGATCGTCACCACACCGTCGTGCTGACGGAACTCTTCCCCGACACTTTGTTGGATCGGAGTCCGAGGATCGTCATCGAGCTGAACGTGTGCTCGAACTCGGAGGTGCCGTAGTTTCGGTGCTTGATCGGTCGGATCGGGAAGACGTACGACTACTTCCTCTACGTTACATCAATGCTTCCGCAGTCGGTCTGCGTGGGTACGTAGACAATACTCTCCCCTCTCGTTGCTATACATCACATGATCTTGCGTATGCGTAGGAAAATTTTTGAAATTACTACGAAACCCAACAGTGGCATCCGAGCCTAGGTTATTTATGTTGATGTTATATGCACGAGTAGAACACAAGTGAGTTGTGGGCGATATAAGTCATACTGCCTACCAGCATGGCATACTTTGGTTCGGCGGCATTGTTGGACGAGACGACCCGGACCAACATTACGCGTACGCTTACGCGAGACCGGTTTCCCCGACGTGCTTTGCACATAGGTGGCTTGCAGGCGACAGTCTCTCCAACTTTAGTTGAATCAAGTGTGGCTACGCCCGGTCCTTGCGAAGGTTAAAACGGAGTCTATTTGACAAACTATCGTTGTGGTTTTGATGCGTAGGTGAGATTGGTTCTTGCTTAAGCCCGTAGCAGCCACGTAAAACTTGCAACAACAAAGTAGAGGACGTCTAACTTGTTTTGTAGGGCATGTTGTGATGTGATATGGTCAAGGCATGATGCTGAATTTTATTGTATGAGATGATCATGTTTTGTAACCGAGTTATCGGCAACTGGCAGGAGCCATATGGTTGTCGCTTTATTGAATGCAATGCAATCGTGATGTAATGCTTTACTTTATTACTAAACGGTAGTGATAGTCGTGGAAGCATAAGATTGGCGAGACGACAACGATGCTACGATGGAGATCAAGGTGTCGCGTCGGTGACGATGGTGATCAAAATGGTGCTTTGGAGATGGAGATCACAAGCACAAGATGATGATGGCCATATCATATCACTTATATTGATTGCATGAGATATTTATCCTTTTATGCATCTTATCTTGCTTTGATTGACGATAGCATTATAAGATGATCTCTCACTAAATTATCAAGAAGTGTTCTCCCTGAGTATGCACCATTGCCAAAGTTCGTCGTGCCCAGACACCACGTGATGATCGGGTGTGATAAGCTCTACGTCCATCTACAACAGGTGCAAGCCAGTTTTGCACACACAGAATACTCAGGTTAAACTTGACGAGCCTAGCATATGCAGATATGGCCTCGGAACATGGAGACCGAAAGGTCGAGCGTGAATCATATAGTAGATATGATCAACATAACGATGTTCACCATTGAAAACTACTCCATCTCACGTGATGATCGGTTATGGTTTAGTTGATTTGGATCACGTAATCACTTAGAAGATTGGAGGGATGTCTATCTAAGTGGGAGTTCTTAAGTAATTTGATTAATTGAACTTAAACTTATCATGAACTTAGTACCTGATAGTATCTTGCTTGTTTATGTTGATTGTAGATAGATGGCTCGTGCTGTTGTTCCGTTGAATTTTAATGCGTTCCTTGAGAAAGCAAAGTTGAAAGATGATGGTAGCAATTATACGGACTGGGTCCGTAACTTGAGGATTATCCTCATTGCTGCTCAGAAGAATTACATCCTGGAAGCACCGTTGGGTGCCAGGCCTGCTGCTGGAGCAACACCAGATGTTATGAACGTCTGGCAGAGCAAAGCTGATGACTACTCGATAGTTCAGTGTGCCATGCTTTACGACTTAGAATCGGGACTTCAACGACGTTTTGAACGTCATGGAGCATATGAGATGTTCCAGGAGTTGAAGTTAATATTTCAACCAAATGCCCGGATTGAGAGATATGAAGTCTCCAATAAGTTCTATAGCTGCAAGATGGAGGAGAACAGTTCTGTCAGTGAGCATATACTCAAAATGTCTGGGTATAATAATCACTTGATTTAATTGGAAGTTAATCTTCCGGATGATTGCGTCATTGATAGAATTCTCCAATCACTACCACCAAGCTACAAGAGCTTCGTGATGAACTATAATATGCAAGGGATGAACAAGACTATTCCCGAGCTCTTCGCAATGCTGAAAGCTGCGGAGGTAGAAATCAAGAAGGAGCATCAAGTGTTGATGGTTAACAAGACCACTAGTTTCAAGAAAAAGGGCAAAGGGAAGAAGAAGGGGAACTTCAAGAAGAACAGCAAGCAAGTTGCTGCTCAGGAGAAGAAACTCAAGTCTGGACCTAAGCCTGAAACTGAGTGCTTCTACTGCAAGCAGACTGGTCACTGGAAGCGGAACTGCCTCAAGTATTTGGCGGATCAGAAGGATGGCAAGGTGAACAAAGGTATATGTGATATACATGTTATTGATGTGTACCTTACTAGAGCTCGCAGTAGCACCTGGGTATTTGATACTGGTTCTGTTGCTAATATTTGCAACTCGAAACAGGGACTATGGAATAAGCGGGCACTGGCAAAGGACGAGGTGACGATGCGCGTGGGAAACGGTTCCAAAGTCGATGTGATCGCGGTCGGCACGCTACCTCTACATCTACCTTCGGGATTAATATTAGACCTAAATAATTGTTATTTGGTGCCAGCGTTGAGCATGAACATTATATCTGGATCTTGTTTGATGCGAGACGGTTATTCATTTAAATCAGAGAATAATGGTTGTTCTATTTATATGAGTAATATCTTTTATGGTCATGCACCCTTGAAGAGTGGTCTATTTTTGATGAATCTCGATAGTAGTGATACACATATTCATAATGTTGAAGCCAAAAGATGCAGAGTTGATAATGAAAGTGCAACTTATTTGTGGCACTGTCGTTTAGGTCATATCGGTGTAAAGCACATGAAGAAACTCCATACTGATGGACTTTTGGAACCACTTGATTATGAATCACTTGGTACTTGCGAACCGTGCCTCATGGGCAAGATGACTAAAACACCGTTCTTCGGTACTACAGAGAGAGCAACAGATTTGTTGGAAATCATACATACCGATGTATGTGGTCCGATGAATATTGAGGCTCGTGGCGGATATCGTTATTTTCTCACCTTCACAGCTGACTTAAGCAGATATGGGTATATCTACTTAATGAAACATAAGTCTGAAACATTTGAAAAGTTCAAAGAATTTCAGAGTGAAGTTCAAAATCATCGTAACAAGAAAATAAAGTTTCTACGATCTGATCATGGAGGAGAATATTTGAGTTACGAGTTTGGTGTACATTTGAAAAATTGTGGAATAGTTTCGCAATTCACGGCACCCGGAACACCGCAGCGTAATGGTTTGTCCGAACGTCATAATCGTACTTTACTAGATATGGTGCGATCTATGATGTCTCTTACTGATTTACCGCTATCGTTTTGGGGTTATGCTTTAGAGACGGCCGCATTCACGTTAAATAGGGCACCATCAAAATCCGTTGAGATGACGCCTTTTGAACTGTGGTTTGGCAAGAAACCAAAGTTGTCGTTTCTTAAAGTTTGGGGCTGCGATGCTTATGTGAAAAAGCTTCAACCTGATAAGCTCGAACCCAAATCGGAGAAATGTGTCTTCATAGGATACCCAAAGGAGACTATTGGGTACACCTTCTATCACAGATCCGAAGGCAAGACATTCGTTGCTAAGAATGGATCCTTTCTAGAGAAGGAGTTTCTCTCGAAAGAAGTGAGTGGGAGGAAAGTAGAACTTGACGAGGTAACTGTACCTGCTCCTTTATTGGAAAGTAGTACATCACAGAAAACTGTTTCTGTGACACGTACACCAATAAGTGAGGAAGCTAATGATGATGATCATGAAACTTCAGATCAAGATACTACTGAACCTCGTAGATCAACCAGAGTAAGATCCGCGCCAGAGTGGTACAGTAATCCTGTTCTGGAAGTCATGCTACTAGATCATGATGAACCTATGAACTATGAAGAAGCGATGGTGAGCCCAGATTCCGCAAAGTGGCTTGAAGCCATGAAATCTGAGATGGGATCCATGTATGAGAACAAAGTATGGACTTTGGTTGACTTTCCCGATGATCGGCAAGCAATTGAGAATAAATGGATCTTCAAGAAGAAGACTGACGCTGATGGTAATGTTACTGTCTACAAAGCTCGACTTGTCGCAAAAGGTTTTCAACAAGTTCAAGGGGTTGACTACGATGAGACCTTCTCACCCGTAGCGATGCTTAAGTCTGTCCGAATCATGTTAGCAATTGCCGCATTTTATGATTATGAAATTTGGCAAATGGATGTCAAAAATGCATTCCTGAATGGATTTCTGGAAGAAGAGTTGTATATGATGCAACCAGAAGGTTTTGTTGATCCAAAGGGAGCTAACAAAGTGTGCAAGCTCCAGCGATCCATTTATGGACTGGTGCAAGCCTCTCGGAGTTGGAATAAACGTTTTGATAGTGTGATCAAAGCATTTGGTTTTATGCAGACTTTTGGAGAAGCCTGTATTTACAAGAAAGTGAGTGGGAGCTCTGTAGCATTCCTGATATTATATGTGGATGACATATTATTAATTGGAAATGATATAGAATTTTTGGATAGCATAAAGGGATACTTGAATAAGAGTTTTTCAATGAAAGACCTCGATGAAGCTGCTTACATATTAGGCATTAAGATCTATAGAGATAGATCAAGACGCTTAATTGGACTTTCACAAACAACATACCTTGACAAAATTTTGAAGAAGTTCAAAATGGATCAAGCAAAGAAAGGATTCTTGCCTGTGTTACAAGGTGTGAAATTGAGTAAGACTCAATGCCCGACCACTATAGAAGATAGAGAGAATATGAAAGATGTTCCCTATGCATCAGCGATAGGATCTATCATGTATGCAATGCTGTGTACCAGACCTGATGTGTGCCTTGCTATAAGTCTAGCAGGGAGGTACCAAAGTAATCCAGGAGTGGATCACTGGACAGCGGTCAAGAACATCCTGAAATACCTGAAAAGGACTGAGGATATGCTTCTCGTATATGGAGGTGACAAAGGGCTCGTCGTAAATGGTTACGTTGATGCAAGCTTTGACACTGATCCGGACGATTCTAAATCGCAAACCGGATACGTGTTTACATTAAACGGTGGAGCTGTCAGTTGGTGCAGTTCTAAACAAAGCGCCTTAGCGGGATCTACATGTGAAGCAGAGTACATAGCTGCTTCGGAAGCAGCAAATGAAGGAGTCTAGATGAAGGAGTTCATATCCGATCTAGGTGTCATACCTAGTGCATCGGGTCCAATGAAAATCTTTTGTGACAATACTGGTGCAATTGCCTTGGCAAAGGAATCCAGATTTCACAAGAGAACCAAGCACATCAAGAGACGCTTCAATTCCATCCGGGATCTAATCCAGGTGGGAGACATAGAGATTCGCAAGATACATACGGATCTGAATGTTGCAGACCTGTTGACTAAGCCTCTTCCACGAGCAAAACATGATCAGCACCAAGGCTCCATGGGTGTTAGAATCATTACTGTATAATCTAGATTATTGACTCTAGTGCAAGTGGGAGACTGAAGCAAATATGCCCTAGAGGCAATAATAAAGTTATTATTTATTTCCTTATAATCATGATAAATGTTTATTATTCATGCTAGAATTGTATTAACCGGAAACATAATACATGTGTGAATACATAGACAAACTTAGTGTCACTAGTATGCCTCTACTTGACTAGCTCGTTAATCAAAGATGGTTATGTTTCCTAACCATGAACAAAGTGTTGTTATTTGATTAACGAGGTCACATCATTAGTTGAATGATCTGATTGACATGACCCATTCCATTAGCTTAGCACCCGATCATTTAGTATGTTGCTATTGCTTTCTTCATGACTTATACATGTTCCTATGACTATGAGATTATGCAACTCCCGTTTGCCGGAGGAACACTTTGGGTGCTACCAAACGTCACAACGTAACTGGGTGATTATAAAGGAGCATTATAGGTGTCTCCAAAGGTAGATGTTGGGTTGGCGTATTTTGAGATTAGGATTTGTCACTCCGATTGTCGGAGAGGTATCTCTGGGCCCTCTCGGTAATGCACATCACATAAGCCTTGCAAGCATTGCAACTAATGAGTTAGTTGCGAGATGATGTATTACGGAACGAGTAAAGAAACTTGCCGGTAACGATATTGAACTAGGTATTGGAATACCGACGATCGAATCTCGGGCAAGTAACATACCGATGACAAAGGGAACAACGTATGTTGTTATGTGGTCTGACCGATAAAGATCTTCGTAGAATATGTAGGAACCAATATGGGCATCCAGGTCCCGCTATTGGTTATTGACCGGAAACGTGTCTCGGTCATGTCTACATTGTTCTCGAACCCGTAGGGTCCGCACGCTTAAGGTTACGATGACAGTTATATTATGAGTTTATGCATTTTGATGTACCGAAGGTTGTTCGGATTCCCGGATATGATGACGGACATGACGAGGAGTCTCGAAATGGTCGAGACATAAAGATTGATATATTGGAAGCCTATGTTTGGATATCGGAAGTGTTCCGGGTGAAATCGGGATTTTACCGGAGTACCGGGAGGTTACCGGAACCCCCTGGGAGCTATATGGGCCTTAGTGGGCTTTAGTGGAAAGGAGAAAGGGGCATCCCAAGGTGGCTGTGCGCCTCCCCCCTTCCCCTAGTCCTATTATGACTAGGAGAGGTGGCCGGCCCCCTCTCTCTCTTTCCCCCCTCCGCGAATCCTATTCCAACTAGGATTGGGGGGGGGGGGATCCTACTCCCAGAGGGAGTAGGACTCTCCTGGCGCGCCTCCTATGGCCGGCCAGCCTCCCCCCTCTAGTCCTTTATATACTGAGGCAGAGGCACCCCAGAAACACACAAGTTGATCCACGTGATCTATTCCTTAGCCGTGTGCGGTGCCCCCAGCCACCATATTCCTCGATAATACTGTAGCGGAGTTTAGGCGAAGCCCTGCTGCTGTAGTACATCAAGATCGTCACCACGCCGTCGTGCTGATGGAACTCTTCCCCGACACTTTGCTGGATCGGAGTCCGGGGATCGTCATCGAGCTGAACGTGTGCTCGAACTCGGAGGTGCCATATTTAAGGTGCTTGATCGGTCGGATCGGGAAGACGTACGACTACTTCTCTACGTTACGTCAATGCTTCCGCAGTCAGTCTACGTGGGTACGTAGACAACACTCTCCCCTCTCGTTGCTATACATCACATGATCTTGCGTATGCGTAGGAAATTTTTTGAAATTACTACGAAACCCAACAGTTTCCTCCTTTCCTAGTCCAACTAGGAGAAGGGCGGAAAGGGGGGAAGAGGGGAAGGAAGGGAGAGAGGGGGCGCGCCCCAAACCCCTTGTCCAATTCGGACTGGGCTTGGGAGGGGCGCACGCCACCTCCTGGTCCTTTCCACTAAGGCCCATTAAGGCCCATTGCTTCTTCCTCGTATTCTCGTAACTCCCCGGTACCTCCGAAAATACCGGAATCACTCGGAACCTTTCCGATGTCTGAATATAGTCGTCCAATATATCGATTTTTACGTCTCGACCATTTCAAGACTCCTCGTCATGTCCCCGATCTCATCCAGGACTCCGAACTCCTTCAGTACATCAAAACACATAAACTCATAATATAACTGTCATCTAAACCTTAAGCGTGCGGACCCTACGGGTTCGAGAACAATGTAGACATGACCGGGACACGTCTCCGGTCAATAACCAATAGCGGAACCTGGATGCTCATATTGGCTCTCACATATTCTACGAAGATCTTTATCGGTCAGACCGCATAACAACATACGTTGTTCCCTTTGTCATCGGTATGTTACTTGCCCGAGATTCGATTGTCGGTATCTTAATACCTAGTTCAATCTCGTTACCGGCAAGTCTCTTTACTCGTTCTGTAATACATCATCTCACAACTAACTCATTAGTTGCAATGCTTGCAAGGCTTATGTGATGTGCATTACCGAGAGGGCCCAGAGATACATCTCCGACCATCGGAGTGACAAATCCTAATCTCGAAATACGCCAACCCAACATGTACCTTTGGAGACACCTGTAGAGCTCCTTTATAATCACCCAGTTACGTTGTGACGTTTGGTAGCACACAAAGTGTTCCTCGAGCAAACAGAAGTTGCATTATCTCATAGTCATAAGAACATGTATAAGTCATGAAGAAAGCAATAGCAACATACTAAACGATCGAGTGCTAAGCTAACGGAATGGGTCAAGTCAATCACATCATTCTTCTAATGATGTGATCCCGTTAATCAAATAACAACTCTTTTGTTCATGGTTAGGAAACATAACCATCTTCGATTAACGAGCTAGTCAAGTAGAGGCATACTAGTGACACTCTGTTTGTCTATGTATTCACACATGTATTATGTTTCCGGTTAATACAATTCTAGCATGAATAATAAACATTTATCATGATATAAGGAAATAAATAATAACTTTATTATTGCCTCTAGGGCATATTTCCTTCAATTCAAACTTTGAACTGAAATAAAACTTTGCTTTTTGGGAACCATGTGATCAAGTTAGATGAGATACCACGTGATGAGGTTACATATAATGAAATACATGATAGTGTACTGATATGAACAGGGCTTTGCGTTTATTGATCAAGTGAAAATGAGATGAATAAGCATCAATATTGATGAGTCATGATCTTATTAGCAGTTTAAGAAATAAAAGGGAAAAGGAAATTACTATATATATTGACCTTTTTAGAGCGAGTGAAAAAATAGTGCTGATAAAATATACAAACCATATGCCCACCTTTTAGTGCATGTTTGTCATGGTTTACTCAGGCATATGAAAATGAAGATGTGCGTTGCATGTGAAAACTTTCTTTGGAAGTATCTTTTTTGTGTGTGGCCGTGGATTCTGGATAAGCATCACACTGATTCAAAACATTCTTTCAAGTCAAATATTTGACGATGTTTTCTTCTCCCAACCTGGCAAGGTATTGTACTACCTACATGCATCACTGGAAGGTGTGATTTTGCTGTCGATGGTTCTACTTGGTACTGATTGACATACATACATTGTTGGAACGTGAAACATGTAGTCAAGGAACAATCTTTGCAACGAAAAAAAGTGCATATATAGAGTGCACCCTTTCCATTCTGGTGCATTAAATATAGGTTCTTAACAGATGTCTCTTTGTCATAATGTGGATATTTGAACATGCGATGGCTGTATGATATATGTGTAAGCTGTGTTCAAATAATACCTCGCTGTCTGGGGATCAGCGCCGGCTCAGGGTTTCTAAAGGGGATCGTTGCCGGATCATGGATGTGACCTCAAAGGGTTCAGCGGCGGATCAGGGGATCGGCGTGCGGCTCCAGAAGGGGATCGCCGCCTCCATCCTGAATGTGATCGGCGGTGGGTTCTAAACGGATCGGTGACGTCTCCTCAAGCGGATCTTGATGTGCGAGGGCGGCAGTGAAGGGATGGAGGGCGGCCGCGAACGAGGGCAGTGAGTCGGGCGTAGTCAAGCATGCGAGTGGAGGGCAGGAGAGTCGTGCGTGTGATTGGTTTAGGGTTTTTTCGCTGGTTAATTTTTGTATGTTTTTTTCGTTGGTTAATTTTCGTAGGTTCTTTTTCCTTCGCTTGTAGATGGGTGCGACAGGAGGTGCGGCCCTGTACTGCATGGGGGCATCGAGACGTGGTTTTTTGGTTTGACGCGGCTAACAGTGAGGTGGGATGAGGGACGAAAAAAAATCATGATAGGTGCTTACTATCATAGTAGCTCTTCTGACGGGATTGGGCTGCTTTGAGGTTATCTCGAATGACTTTGCAGATTTCTTCTGCTTCTTTGATTAAGTCATTACCCAGCAGCTGACGTTCACCGGTTTCAGACCAGTTGAGAGGGGTATGGCACTTCCTACCATACAGAATTTCAAAAGGGGCCTTGCCCGAACTTGCTTGAAAACTGTTGTTGTAGGAGAATTCAGCATAAGGAAGACAATCCTCCCACTTCATGCCGAAGGAGATCACACAAACCCTGAGCATATCTTCAAGAATCTGGTTGACACGCTCGACTTGACCGCTTGTTTGAGGATGGAAAGCTGTGCTGAAGCGGATGTTCGTGCCCATGGCCTTCTGAAAAGAATCCCAAAACTTCGAGGTAAAGAGGCTGCCACGGTCTGAAGAGATCACTTGAGGAATACCGTGCAGAGATACAATGCGAGAGGTATAGAGTTCTGCCAATTGAGCTGCAGTGATCGACTCTTTAATAGGCAGAAAATGAGCCACTTTGGTGAGTTTGTCGATGACAATGAATATAGCATCATTGCCACGCTTGGACTTTGGAAACCCAGTCACGAAGTCCATTTCAATGTGGTCAAACTTCCATTCTGGAATGGCAAGAGGTTGGAGGAGACCTGCTGGCCTTTGGTGTTCTGCCTTCACTCTTCTGTAGACATCACAGTCATTCACGAATTGAGCGATCTCGCGCTTCATTCGAGTCCACCAATAAGCTTGCTTAAGGTCCTGATACATATTCGTGCTCCCAGGGTGGATGGAGAGGAGAGAATTGTGAGCCTCGTTCATGATCACTTTACGAAGTTCACCTTTGGGTACAACAATACGATCCTCGAAGAAGAGAGTGTCCTTGTCATCAAGGCGGTAGCACTTGTACTTGGACTGACTCTTGGCAATCCCAATCTTCACCTTTTTCACCATAGCATCAAGAAGCTAGGCTTGGCGAATCTGGTCTTCTAAGGTAGGAGAGACTTGAAGGTTGTCGAGGAATCCTTGAGGAACAACTTGCAGATTAAGTTTGCGGAAAGCTTCACAAAGCTCGGGTTGATAAGGCTTGAGAATCAGACTGTTGCAGTAGGCCTTCCTGCTCAAAGCGTCAGCAATCACATTGGCCTTGCCTGGAGTATACTCGATACTCGGATTATACTCTTGAATCATTTCGACCCATCGAGTTTGCCTGAGGTTGAGATTAGGCTGAGTGAAGATGCACTTGAGACTCTTGTGATCAGTGAAAATGTCCACTTTTCTTCCCAATAGAAGAAGTCTCCAAGTCAAAAGAGCATGCACAACTGCCGCCAACTCGAGATGATGAGTGGGGTAGTTCTTCTCATTAGGCTTCAACTGGCAAGATGTATAAGCAACAACTTTCTTCTCTTGCATCAATACTGCGCCAAGACCTTGGAGAGAGGCATCACAAAAGACCTCGTACGGCTTGGATTCATCAGGCGGAGTCAGAACTGGAGCAATGATCAACTTCTCTTTCAAAGTGTTGAAAGCAATATCGCACTCCGGAGACCAAACGTACTTGACGTGCTTCTGAAGAAGATTTGAGAGAGGCTTCGCGATCTTAGAAAAGTTTTCAACGAATCTTCGGCAATAGCTTGCGAGACCGAGAAAACTGCGGAGTTGCTTCACGTTCTGAGGAGGTTCCCAATTCATAATTGCAGACACCTTCTCAGGATTCACGGCAATGCCCTTGGCAGAGATGATATGACCAAGATAAAGAACCTCATCGAGCCAAAATTCACACTTGGAGAACTTGGCGTAGAACTGATGTTCTCTGAGCTTATCAAGAACCAAACGCAAGTGCTTGGCATGATCTTCCTTGTTCTTCGAGAAAACCAGAATGTCATCGAGATAGACCAAAACGAAGTCATTGGTGTAGGCATTGAAGATGAAGTTCATCATGCGAGAGAACGTCGGAGGAGCGTTGGCGAGGCCAAAAGACATGACAGTGTATTGATATGAACCAAAGCTTGTTCTGAATGCTGTCTTGGGAATATCTTCTTCACGAATGCGAATCTGGTGATAGCCCATACGGAGATCAAGCTTGGAGAATACTTGAGCACCTTTGAGTTGCTCGAACAGCTCATTGATGTTGGGAAGTGGGTATTTGTTCTTGATGGTCTTCTTGTTCACTGGACGGTAATCAACACAAAGTCGATCCATTCCATCCTTCTTCTTCACAAAAAGAACACCACAACCCCACGGAGAAGAACTAGGCCGGATGAGACCCATTCTTTCTTGCTCATCGAGTTGCTTCTTCAGCTCCTTCAACTCTTCAGGTCCGAGCTTGTAAGGACGTTTGCACACAAGTTCCGTACCAGGCTCGAGATCAATAACGAATTCAACTGGCCGGTGCGGAGGCATTCCTGGGAGCTCTTCTCGAAAGACGTCTTGATATTCGCAAACGACTGGAATTTGAGCGATAGCATCCAATTCACCCTTCTCATTGAGAGAAAACAGACGGATAGTATCATCCCGAGCGGCAAAGACAATTACATCCTCAAACAAATGAGTCAATTGAATCTGCCTGGCTGCACAATCAAGTTGAGCCTTGTGCTTAGAAAGACAATCCATCCCGAGAATAAGATCAATATCCGAGTTACCCAGAACCACCAAAGAAGAGAGAAACTTGTAATCACCCAAGGTGATAGAAACATCCAGGGCAATAGCGCTTGCATTCATGAATTTACCCGGAGAAACAACAGATAACTGTCTAGGAAAATCTTGCAAAGGCAACTCATGCTTAGAAACAAATGGCCTCGAGATGAAACAATGCGATGCACCCGTGTCAAAAAGAACTTTAGCAGGAATATCATTAACAGGAAGGTTACCCATGATCACATCTGACGAGTCCTGTGCCTGAGCTGCATTCATCAAGTTGACCTTGGCGGACTTGGGGTTATGCTTGACTACAGCTGTACTTGTCGATCTGACAGGAGGAGGAGGAGGAAGACGCCTCTGGTTGAGATACTTGTTGGCATAGTGACCCTTCTGTTGGCACTTGTTGCATGTGACCTCTGAAAGCGGACGGTGATACGGAGCACTCGATCTTGGAGCTTGAGACGAAGTCTTGTTCTGAAAGCCAGGGTTGGGTGGGTGGGAAGAACCACTGCCACCTTTGCTCTTCTACTGATACGGCTGACGGGACGGAGGAGGAGGAAGCCAAAACTTCTGCTGCTTGGCCACTTGAGTAGAGGAAGAAGGAGTAACATCTCTGACTCGCTTCTTGCAAGCATCACACCTCAACTGAGCAGCCTCTTGCTTCAGTGCCATGTTGTAGAACTCATCGTACCTCAAGGGCTCAAAGAGGACAAGAGCGAGCTGAATTTCTTCTCTGAGACCACCCCTGAACTGATATATCATGCTCTTCTCATCAGGGACGTCCTGCTTGGCAAAGCAGGCGAGCTTCTGGAACAACTTGTTGTAGTCATAGACAGACAAAGAGCCTTGCTTCAGATTGCGGAATTCCTCATGCTTGCTTTCAACCATGCTCTGCGGAATATGATGAGCTCGGAAATCTCGATGGAAATCATCCCAAGTGATAACACGTCCACCTCTGGAGTCCCTGTACTGCTGGAACCATTCTGCAGCTTGATCTTTGAGTTGGAAGGAAGCGAACTTGACAAAGTCCTCAGGCCTGACGTTACTGCACTCGAAATGCTTGCACAGATCCACAAGCCAATCGTCAGCATCGGTTGCCTCAACACAATTGCTGAAAGTCTTTGGCCCGTTAGCAAGGAACTGGTTGAGTGTAGCAAAGTGACTCTGATTGCTGCCTTGATTCCCTTGACTGCCTTGATTGCGCTCTTGAAGAATTTGCATGATCAGCTGTGTGTTTGCATTGGTTGCGGCCATCACAGCTTGCCATGCCTCTGGAGGAGGTGGAGGTGGTGGCAGATCAGGATTCGGAGTCGTGCGCGTTGGAGGAGCCATCCTGAAGAGGTTGACCACCATTAGCACATTGACAGATAAAATATCGAAGCTGAATCCAACGGAATGAAAATTGCAACATATAGTCTTCACATCCGAACAAAATGAACGAATGCATTCCTCTTGAAATGGTCACATATCCATAAGTTGAGAAGCCACGTAGAATTAAGGTAGAAGAATTAAATCAACAAGGTACGGATCAAGAACGAATAATCGGTAAGAAATCCCAATCTCAAACCAATATCCGTGGAAGAAGAACTAGAGCTACTAGAATTCCCACCTATGAAATTCCCGAACTTTTCCGGTTATGCAATCAGGTGTTGGGGATACAGGGGAAGCATAATATCTCACCCAAACTAGCAAATCCTACATCCATCTGTATCCATCCTTCAACACATAACCAAGAAAACTTCGGAAACCATCTACCTCAACCTTCGAAAAGCATCTGTTATACAAGTTATGGCAATACTCCCGAACTCCCGCCCCTGTACTAGGTGGCGCCGAGGTTATCTCACCAACGAACTGCATAAAAGAGATTTTTGATGTCGGCGAAAATATCTCAAGTATTCCAGAATTGCAACGATAAAATTATGATGACAACACCTCAGAGCTCAACTCCCCGGGACACTTCCACTAAACCCCTGACAGGAGGCACCAAGACAATGTTCTCATCATAAGCCATCGGAACGATTCCAAGATACTCGCGTGATCCTTAAAAAAAAATTTAGTGAAATTTAAGAAGAGAAGAGTCAAAACTCTATGTCAAGATGCCTTACCAGAGCGATGAGGAGACTGGGAAGTAAAAAGAATTCCTAAGCTCTCCGATATATAATTCCTAAATGACTCAAAACATTTTTCTAGACACAACTCGACCGCTAAAAACGATCAAGCAATGGGGCTCCTAAGGTCGGGGAAGGCTCTGATTACCAACTTGTAACACCCTCGATGCGACTATAGCTCCCACGTGTCGAGGCACGACTTAGAGACATAATCGCATTGAAGGCATATGTCGCAAGTTAGGCAATCTTCACAAACATCCCATGTAATGTAATAACAAAAGGGGAGATAACATAGTTGGCTTACACTCGCCACGTCAATCAAGTACATAAATAACATAACATCATCCAAACACTCATGGCCCGACTACGGCGCCAAAATAAAAGAGAACCCAACATGCGACACGGTCCCAATCACCCCCAACTGGGCACCACTACTGATCATCGGGAAAGGAAACGTAGTATCATTGAGAGTCTTCGTCGAACTCCCACTTGAGCTCATACGCGTCTCCTGGAGCGGAATCATCAGGCCCTGCATCTGGTGTAATAGTAATATGTGAGCCACAGGGACTCAGCAATCTCGCACCCTCGCGATCAAGACTATTTAAGCTCATGGGTATGGCAAGGTAAAATATGAGTGGAGCTGCAGCAAGCGACTAGCAAGTATGGTGGCTAACTTATACGCAAAAGAGAGTGAGACGAGGAGGCAAAGCACGAGCGAGAAACTAGAGAACAACCTGCGCAATTATAACTCCAACACCGTGTCCACTTCCCGGACTCCGCCGAGAAGAGGCCATCACGGTAACACACTCGGTTGATTCATTTTAATTAATTAAGGTTCAAGTTATCTACAACCGGACATTAACAAATTCCCATCTGCCCATAACCGCGGGCACGGCTTTCGAAAGTTCAATCCCTGCAGGGGAGTCCCAACTTAGCCCATGACAAGCTCTCACGGTCAACGAAGGAATAGACCTCCTCCCAAGACGTTCCGATCAGACTCGGTATCTCGGTAACTCAAGACACTTCGACAGGTTAAAACAAGACCAGCAACACCGCTCGAATGTGCCGACAAATCCCGATAGGAGCTGCACATATCTCTTTCTCAGGGCACACTCAGATGAGCCAGACGTCGGGTAGGCCAGCCCAGAGCTGCCCCTGGTAGCCCCGGACATCGCTCAGTTGGACCAACACTCAGAGGAGCACTGGCCCGGGGGGGTTAAAATACAGATGACCCTTGAGTCTGCAGAACCCAAGGGAAAGAAAAAAGGCTAGGTGGCAAATGCTAAGACCAATGTTGGGCATTGCTGGAAAAGCTTTAATCAAGGTGAAATATCAAGGGGTTCCCATTATAACCCAACCGCGTAAGGAACGCAACAATCCGGGAACATAACACCGATATGACGGAAACTAGGGCGGCAAGAGTGGAACAAAACACTAGGCGAGAGGCCGAGCCTTCCACCCTTTACCAAGTATATAGATGCATTAAGATAACATAGCAATATAATGATATCCCAACAAGTAAATAAAAGATGTTCCAACAAGGAACGACCTCCAATCTTCACCTGCAACTAGAAATGCTATAAGAGGGGCTGAGCAAAGCGGTAACATAGCCAATCAATGGTTTGCTAGGACAATGGTGGGTTAGAGGTTTGGCATGGCAATTTGGGAGTCTTACAAGCAAGTGGTAGGCATCGTAGAAATGGCATAGCAATAGAGCGAGCAAACTAGCATAGCAAAGATAGTAGTGATTTCGAGGGTATGATCATCTTGCCTGCACAGTTGTCAGAGTTGATTGGATCCTCAAAAGAAAACTCAACGGGCTCCTCGTTAGCGAACTCGTCTCCCAACTCTACCCAAACAAGACAAACAAGCAACAAGGATACAATCAACCATGTGCAAACTCAAACAACACGATGCAAAGATGATATGCTATGCGGGATGCGATGCGGGATGCAAAATGCAAGATATGACAGGAAATGCATGAACCTGGCCTCAACTTGGAATTCGAAGGGTGCCACTGGAAAGATGAGATGAAATCGCTTGAAAACGATATAAAGAACGCTGGAATCGGAGTTACGGTTTGGAAATGGCAAGCGTTTCAAAAATGACACTGGTCTGCGATTTACAGCAAGTAGGCATCTAAATGCAATGAGATGAACATGCTACAACACCCAAACATGACAACAAAATACATGGAAGGGATGCACATAAGATGCTTAACAAAAGTATAGCACTGAGCTACGGCCAATTCATCCATTAACAGGTTCAAACAAGCATGGCAAAACGCAAATGGAAAACAGATCTCAGACTTAGTGAAATTAACACTTGTCTGGAATTTCAGATCATATAGCCCTCTTCGGAGCAACAAAACAACATGCTACAGGACCTGAACATGAAGAAGAAATACATGGCATGGAGCTACTCAACAAGCTTAACAAAAGTGCCTTAGTGACCTTGAGCCAAAAGGGATCACAAAATATACTAACAAGCACACGAACATAGCAAAAACATAATCAGTTATCAGACTTAGTGAAAATTGGGACATGCTGAAACAAAACTCACGAAGGCATGTTTACGAGCTCGGTGCACTCACCATGGTGCAAGTCATGGCAAGACAAGCATACCTCCATAAAGAAGGCACAAAATACAAGCTAGACATGGCAAGAACAATGACATAGCATGCACGGATCAACTACAATAACATCGGCAAAATCGCAAACAAGTTGACGATCTGCCCAGATTCACAACGAAGCAAAAGTAGAGCTCAATTAACTCAAGCTAGGGTGCTCCATAATTGCAAACAAAGGCACAGATGGATAGAGCATAACAAGATTAACAAAACTCCTTTACTGATCATCCTCAAAAGAGGCACGGATCACTAGGAAATAGCATGAACATATGGCATCATGAACTAAATTATCCCAGACTTAGTGAAAACTACTAAGTCCCTGAAAACAGATTTACCGGGTGCCTCACTTTGCAAGCTTGCACAAGTCACCACACACATCACAAAAATGCATGGGTTGCACCTCTGGAAATAAGACAAAATCCTTAACAAAACATATGAAGGACTCACAGGCATATCATGCACACAATAATCATGGCAAAAATGACAAAAGTCTAAGATGAACTAGCAGATCTGACAATTAACTCACGAAGCCTCCTTCTAACAGCATTTCGGGCATCAAGATGAACTCAAATGAAAATGATGCAATGGAATGAAATGTTGTACTCGTCGAGGCGAACATTTTGATATACTATATGTCCAAATCGGAGCTACGGATGCGGAGAAATGGCAGGTGAAAGTATGCATAAAAATTAGAAGGAGGGGAAAAAGTCAACCCCTAGGGTTTTTTTCCAGATCTGGATCCGGATCCGACGTGCACTGTTCACCGGAGCGCGATTTCCGAGGATGTTCGGCGCTGGAGCCGGTGGAGCTCGCCGGCGTGAGGGGAGGAGGAGGCCGGAGTCGGAGGAGCTCGCCGGCGTCCTCCGTGGCTCCGGATCGGGCGGCTGCGGCGGCTAGGCGCCGGGTGGCGGCGGGCGGAGGTAGGCGGGTGACGGGGCAGCGGCTGGCGGCAGACGACGGCGGCCGGTGATGGCGGCGAAGGGCGGCACCGGGCAGAGGCAGGCGGGCGGCGCGGCGATCCCTGGCGGCTCGGGCGCGGGGCGATGGAGATGGGCCTGGGGGCCGGCTGCGGGCTCCCCGGGCCTTGGCGACGGCGGGCGGCGGTACAGGCCACGTGGCAGGCGGCGAGTGGGCGGGGCGGTGTGTCCGGCCGGGTCGGACAATGTCCGGCCGGCGCGAGGGAATTTTTAGGGTTTCGTGGGAGGAGGAGATCCGAAAAACGGGGGGGGGTGTATTTATAGGCATAGAGGGAGCTAGGAGGGTCCAAATGAGGTGCGGTTTTCGGCCACGCGATCGTGATCGAACGCTCTAGGACATGGAGCAGAGTTTGGTGGGTTTTGGGCCAAATTGGAGGGGTGTTGGGCTGCAACACACACGAGGCCTTTTCGGTCCCTCGGTTAACCGCTGGACTATCAAACGAAGTCCAAATGGCACGAAACTTGACAGGCGGTCTACCGGTAGTAAACCAAGGCCTCTTGGCAAGTCTTGGTCCAATCTAGAAATGTTTAATGCCCACACACGAAAGAAAGCTAGAAATGACCACCGGAGGAGAACGAAGCGCCGGAATGCAAAACAGACAACGGAGAAAATGCTCGAACGCATGAGATGAACACGTATGCAAATGCAATGCACATGATGACATGATATGAGATGCATGAGAACGACAACAACACACGGAGACAAAGACCCGAACCCGAGGAAATAAATATAACTTAGCGCCGGAAACGGCAAGAGTTGGAGTACAAATTGGGAAAGTTACATCCGGGGTGTTACATTTCAGTAGGGAATGTGCCACCTTGGGGACGAAACGATATCTGGTGCCTCTTCTTGCTTTCAAATTTTTTTCTCGTGTCAACATAGAACAAGAGGAGTGTTGTGTTAATTTTTGGGATTTTTCGGGGTTGGCACGAATGGCAGCCATGGCAACCTCATCGGCACGTGCGACCGCGATTTGCTTCTCCGCTGCCAAATACTCCTTGAGCTCCTGGCTATACTATGTGCAACATGGCTTAGGGCGACACTTATTTGGGGGAGGGGTCGGCGATTTGGATGGAAGGTGTCGCGCCGGCGGTCGGGGCATGTGGATGCGAAAGGAGGAGTATGGGGGTCGGGTGTGGATTACCTGCCTGGATCGACGAGGCCGAGCAGCGTGAAGGAGGGTCATCGGCGAGGAGGCGGTGCTACAAGCACGGAGTGAGGGTTTCAACTTGGAAAGGAAGACAGAAACAGGGGAAACATGGCTTTTGGTAAGGGAGAGGGGGCGGGGAGGTAGATATTTCCGCAGAAGCTGAAAATTTTGGACTGGTGTAGTGAAAAAACTGGGGCGCAAAGTGTCATCAGATACGGTCCCTTATTCAGCACTATGTACGATATGTGAACATCAAAAATGATTCATATATTTTTACTCGTGTGTGATGAGTTTGAACATGGAAATATTTTGATTCGAATTTCCCTAGTTATAGTGGTCATCCACGTCATTGCATAATTTGGGTACACAAAGGAGACTACAGCACACACACACTTCTTAATCGAGCAAGTTCAGCAATTAAATAGAGCTAGCTGACCTAACATTACTCGAATAAATTAAAGACCATCGCTCTTAATTAATCAAAACAAATAATACTACTATGACTAGTGCTCGTCGATCTCCGTCGCCTCCTCCATGTCCAGCTCGCGCCCGACAATCTCCTAGGGAAGGGGCTCCATGGCATCCATTGCACCATACTCGGCAAGCATCTCGCCATCCACGTCTGCCATTTCTTTAGAAAAGGCCGCCATGATCTGGGCGTGGGAGGCCGCGATCTGGGCTTCGACGGGCTTCATCGTGGCAAGGTATGCCGCGAAGGAATGGACGGCTGCTCGAACGCTCTCGGCGATTGCCAACTCTTCGGCCATGGGTTGCCGACCATTGTCGAAGAAGCTTTGTTCGATTTGTGCGGTGACTGCCACGAGCTAGTCGTGGGCAGCCTCGACATGGTCATGGGCGGCCTCCATCAGGGCTAAGGTCGCTACTACAGCACGAACAGCTACTATGCCGCTCTCGCCAGTTGCTATCCCTAAGGAAGATGTTGTTGCTGCAACCTGAGAAGCAACAACGGTTGTTTGAGCTGCCTTGGCCACCCGGTCGCAGATTGTGGCCGCGCTCATGCATCTTGTTAGCATGCGCATGGCGGCTGTGGCCGCGCTCTTGCCGGAGTGGGCCGCCGAAGTTGCCCTCACGATGCGGGTCCACATCCCCATCTTTCACCAGCGATGACTGGACAGTGAAATGATATTTGGGGAGCGAGCTAGTGTGTTTGACACACCGGCTGTGGACTATAGCTGATGCACCTTCTCGCGTAAGCCATATGCGTACTATACTCTAACGGTGCTCCAACATATTTTGTACTGCATCTCACACGGTTAGTGATAATACACTGTGTGATCTACTTGATTTTTCATCTTGATTTGAATTACATAATGGGCTCATACCGGCAAAGGAGGGTGTTTGAATTGCTAGAACCTTTATCTACGGTGAACATGCAACTATAGGTTTGTCGTCAAAAAATTGGAATTATTCAGGATTTGTTTGGACATTTTTATACATTAACTTGGTTTTCTGGCCATTCAGGTGCACAATTCAAGATTAAACTGCATGCACATGCTCTGATGCACCACAATGGGTTGTAAAATCATATATCTGCCCATGGGTTTATGCTAATGTCTCATGCAAGAAATGGGGATAAATTTCGAACACCACGGCACTGTGGTTCTCCGAAAAAGTTTGAGGTACTTGCTTTTGTAATTCTAGTAAATCCAAAACCCGTCTGAAATTCATGAACCTTGGCATGCTATCATGGAATGGCATCAACATTCCGGGGTAAAAATATTGTCCCATTTGGGGTAGGTTATGGTAAAGCTTCTCACAAACCAGAGTTTCTCACAGGAAGCCTCATGGTTCCTCACCTTTGTGGACAAAATGATATTCGTCGCCTCTTCTTGCTTTCAGTTTTTTTCAGGTGTCAACATAGAACAACAGGAGTGTCATGTTAAATTTTGGAATTTTTGGGGTTCGTTTGGACATTTTTATGCATTAACTGTGTTTTCTAGGCATTTATGTGCATAATTCAAAATTGAACTACATGCACATGCTCGAGTGCATAAAAACAGGTTGAAAAATAAAATGTGTGTCCTTGGTTGCAAGCTTAGGCCACATGCAAGAAATGAGAATGAATGTCAAACACCTTGGCACTATCGCTCGGCCGATAACATTGAGATACATGGTTTTAGAATTCTAGTAATCGAGAACTCGTCTCAAATTCATGAAACTTGACCTGATATCATGGGACAACATCGACATGTCATGGTAAAAATATTATCACATTTGGGGATGGTTTGAGTATAAGCTTCTCGCGAACTAGAGCTTCTCACAACAAGCCTGATGGTTTCGGTAGGGAACGTGCCACCTTGGGGACGAAACAATATCCGGTGCCTCTTCTTGTTTTCAATTTTTTTTCTCGTGTCAACATAGAACAAGAGGACTGTTGTGCCTTCTTCCTGCCCCAGACGAGGGATCGAGCCACAAAGGAATGGCGGGAGCGTCACAAGAAATAGATGACTACACTATCATTTCTCCTAGTTTAGCATGCATGTAGTTGTTTATTGAGGTGCGTGTGAATGATCTGTATAGTCACTTATGTAATTGGATGTTTATTTCAGTTATATATATATATATATATATATATATGTTATTCTTATGTAGATGGAGCAAATCACACGGCTTATTAGCAGCAATCGTCAGTGTTATTATTGGTCTTCGCACACATTTCTGATTACGGACTTGTTTGTCGCGTATCACACACCTTGTTCAGTTGAACTATTTCTATTGTCTTGGCTCATCGCAAAAAGTTCATCCGAGTGAACTGTATGCCCTCCATCGTACACACCTTGATCTGGCTGACCGTTTCTATTGTGTTGCCTAATCACACACAGTTCATCCTAGTGAACTGTATGTCATATATCACACAGACACCCTCATCTGGTTGCCCGTTTCTGTTGTTCTACCTCATCGCAAACAGTTCTTCTGGATTAACCGTTTGCCATGCATCCCACACGCAACTCTAATCTGAACCGTGTTTGATGCCACCGTCGTTGCAAACTTTCTGCATCTTTTTGGACGGTTTTATTACAGCACGGTTTGTTATTATTGCATCGCACACAATTTCGTCGAAGGGTCTTTGATTGGACTCTCGCTTTGGACCAACCTGCAGTAGTGTATGGTCTCAAGGAAGGTGCACCACTACTTTCAAGCACATCAAATTACTGTCATCACTCGCTTTTTGATGCAAAGGCTCTTGAGAAATCCGAATGCAATAGGCAGGATTGTTGAGTGGGCGTTGGAATTGTCAAGCTTTCAGCTCAAGTTTGAAAGCACATAAACAATTCAGAGAAGAGCCTTGGCGGAGTTCATTGTAGAATGGACACCAACCCAGACGAAGAAATCCCAGAAACCTCTCTCCCCAGCAAGGAAATAACTCAGGATTGGATTATGTCCTTTGGTGGGGCTTTCTTGCTGCAAGGCGCCGGTGCTGGAGTGTGCCGCACTCAAGCTACTTATGGAACTAGGGACTTTTGTGCTCCATTTAACTCAGCCATCCGTAACACCATCAGTTGGGAAGAACAAAAGAAGAAAGTTGAACTCCAACAGTATTTTCCTATCGAGCTCCCAGAAGCTGCCAGCAAGGATGTTGCCGGTGAGCAGCAGGCTCCGACAATGAATCAAATTCTTGTCATTGAGACAATCACTCCCACAGCTGAAGAAATGCCTTTAGTCCTTGTTGTTGAGCCTCGGGATCTGACATGGGCATAACAGATTGTCGATTTCCTTCAAACGGGAGAATTTCCCGAAGATCAAGAAGAAGCTAGAAGAGTAGCCCATCAATCAAATATGTATCAGTTTGTCGGTAACGACCTGTATAGAAAGAGGCCAAATGAGGTGAAATTGAAGTGTATTTATCGGGAAGATGGAGAGAAGATGTTGGCGGAGATACATGGGGGGATATGTGGCTCTCACATAGGATCAGGGGCCCATGTCGTCAAAGCTTTCCGGCAAGGTTTCTTTTGGCCCACTGCCCTCCAGGATGCAACTGAGCTAGTAACCAAGTGTGAAGCATGATAGTTCCATTCAAAATCACATCATCCAGCCCAAGCTCTTCAAACAATCCCTCTCTCCTGGTTGTTCTAGGTTTGGGGGCTCGACATACTGGGCCCCTTCCCACGCGATGTTGGGGGCTTTGAGTACTTGTACGTTGCAATTGACAAGTTCACAAAGTGGCCAGAAGTGGAGCCATTGAGGAAGGTGACAGCACAATCAGCTGTCAAGTTCTTTAAAGGATTAGTTTACCATTTTGGAGTGCCCAACGGGGACATCACCGATAATGGCACACAGTTCACGAGACGCACCTTCATGCGATACCTTGACGACCTTGGCAGCAAGATCTGTTTTGCGTCAATTGCTCATCCAAGGAGCAACGGCTAGGTGGAAAGAGCAAATGATGAAATGTTGCGCAGACTCAAGACGAGAACTTTTGACAAGATGCACAAGTGTGGAAGACGCTGGATTGATGAGTTGCCAGAAATTCTTTGGTCAATCAGGATGACACCAAATCGAGCTACTAGCCAGACACCTTTCTCCCTAGTTTATGGGGCAGAAGCAGTGCTCCATTCCAAACTCATGTATGGGTCACCTCGAGTGCTCGCTTATGATGAGCTTGAGCAAGAGCAGCTGTGTCAAGATGATGCCATGCTCCTTGAGGAAGATCATCTCTAGGCTGTTGTACATGCTGCACATTATCAGCAAGTCTTACGCCACTATCACAGCCACAAGGTTAAGGCCAGGAGCCTTGTTAAAGGCGACCATGTTCTTCGGTGCGTTCAGTCTGCCAAGAATTCCAACAAGTTGACTCCAAAGTGGGAAGGCCCTTACCGGGTGGTGCGAGTCACTAGGCCTGGCACAGTCTGCCTAGAGACCGAAGATGGCGCTCTAGTGCATATCTCATGGAATATTGAGCATCTTCACAAGTTCTACCCGTAAGGCACAGGTTATCAGGCTGCCCCGCAACCACCTTTTGTACAAGTTTGCTGGCAAAGCATGTAATCCTTTGTACAAAGCCAAGCGCGGACCCTGTGCATAAGTGAAATAAAGCTAAGTGTTTCACAACTCTTGTCAATTCACATGTTTAATAGTATGTGTTTTCTGTGATCCTGTGATATGCTTGTATTGTATGGATGATTAATGAATAGTCAAGGTTCCATATCATTATTTTCTCTTCTTTCTTTTTCTCAAAAGACAGAAGGTTGCCTCGCGTACAAGTTTGCCGAGGGGTGATGGTATGGACACCGGCAAGTGACGTTCAAGTTAATATTCCATGACAAGAAGTACAACAAAGGAAAGCTAAGTTGAAATTTTTTTTCAAACAAATTTCTTTGTTGTAGAGCTATCTTCCTTCAGCGTTTTTGGATTTTGTATGGAAAACCTGCACGCGAGGGAACCTTGTCGTGATTAGATGCGCTCTTATTTTGTTATGAGTCCGCTCAACAATCTAAGTAGGTGTGTCATTGCCGTCAATAGACCTTGCTAGTAGCGACAATTCCAGCAGGCTGCTAAGGATCCGTTCCTCAAGCGCTCGCGGCAGGTGTGCGCACTAACAAGTTTTCAAATAGCATAGGGAATAAACCATACAAAAAATAATCAAACAAGGGAAATGACACACATTCATCAAACATAATAAACAGGGGATATTCACCAAAGGTGCCCGATAATGTTTTCTTGTGTCCCCGCGGGGTTACATTGGCCGTGATATAAGACTAAAAGGGAAATAACTTGATCTAGGCACGACTTGTCTTCAATATTCAACTAAAGTACCATTTGTACTCAGTCTGAATCATCGTCCTCGATCTTGATGCTTGGAGAGCTCTCATCGTCTTCGCTCCCACTGGAGGAGGAGTCGTTGCTACTTCTCTAGATCTCCGTGCAGCTCTCCAGGCGGCCGCCGGAGGCCCCTGAAGAACTCCATGAAGAACGTATTAGATCCAACCAGCCTGAAATGGAGGAGATGTCCTTGGCCCAAGCTGCGGGCACGGATGAATGACTTCCATCCCCGTGTCAAGTACATGAAGCCATTGGAAGAAGTCTCAACAGCCACCCAGACGGAGCCATTGCAGCAGCCATCCACCCACAGCCACAAGCCAGACACTGATGTCTACTACACAACTTTATTCTTGTAGACTCGTGTTGGGCCTCCAATCACAGAGTTTTGTAGGACAGTAGAAATTTTCCCTCAAGTGGATGACCTAAGGTTTATCAATCTGTGGGAGGTGTAGGATGAATATGGTCTCCTCAAACAACCCTGCAACCAAATACAAGAAATCTCTTGTGTCCCCAACACAGCCAATACAATGGAAAATTGTATAGTTGCACTAGTTCGGCGAAGAGATGGTGATAGAAGTGTAATATTGATGGTAGAAATATATTTTTATAATCCACACAATTAAAAACAGCAAGGTAGCAAATATTAAACGGACACAAAGAAGGTATTGCAATGCTTGAAAATGAGCCCTAGGGTCCGTACTTTCGCTAGTGCAATCTCTCAACAATGCTAATATAATTGGATCATATAACCATCCCTCAACGTGCGATGAAGAATCACTCCAAAGTTCATATCTAGCGAATAACATAAGAAGAAGTTGTTTGTAGATATTCTTTCTGATCGATCTATCCAAGAGTTCGTACTAAAATAACACCAAGTTATTCTTTGTGATCGATCTTTCAAGAGTTTGTACTAAAATAACACGTAGCTATTCTTTCCAATCGATCTATCAAGAGTTCGTACTAAAATAACACCAAAGCAAATTGAGATTCATAATACTCAATCCAACACAAAGAACCTCAAAGAATGCCCCAAGATTTCTACCAGAGAAACAAAAGACGAGAACATGCATCAACCCCTATGCATAGATTACCCCAATGTCACCTCAGGAATCCACGAGTTGAGTGCCAAAACACATATCAAGTGAATAAATATGATACCCCATTGTCACCACGAGTATTCATATGCAAGACATATATCAAGTGCTCTCAAATCCATAAAAGTACTCAATCCGATAAGAACGAAATCACAAAGGGAAAAACTCAATTCATCACAACAAGATAGAGAGGGGAAAACACCATATGATCCGACTATATTAACAAAACCCGTGATACACCAAGATCGTGGTATCTCAAGAACACGAGAGAGAGAGAGAGAGAGATTAAACACATAGCTATTGGTACAATCCCTCAGCCCTGAGGGTGGACTACTCCCTCCTCATCGTGGTGGCCGCGGGATGACGAAGATGGGCACCGGTGATTATTTCCCCCTCTGGCAGTGTGCCGAAACGGGGTCTAGATTGGTTTTCGGTGGCTACAGAGCCTTGCGGTGGCGGAACTTCTGATCTAGGTTAACCCCGAGGGTTTTCATAATATTTGTGAATTTATAGGGTAAAGAGGGGGTGCGGGAGGCCACCGAGGTGGGCACAACCCACCTGGGCATGCCCTGTTGGGTTCTGCCCACTACAAAAAAAGACACATCCGTGACATTTTGGGCTGAATGAAATTGCTTTCTGTCATACATATGACACTTCTATGACGATAATTGTGACAAAATCCGGTATCATCACAGATGTGGTGGGCTCCTACTTCTATGACAAAAAATCATTACAGAAAATGGGCTTTCCGTCCTGGGCGGGACGGAGACGCAGCTGCATGACATTCTTTAGGCCGTCCATGACGGGAAAAACCGTGGTAGAAGCAAGGTGGAAGAAAATTTTGGGGAGTTCCCGGTTACGGTGGGAGGTCGGGGGCCGAGCAATGCGCGTTTCTCTCGTACACATACGCGTGTGTGTGCGAGGCATTGGCTCTAACTGAACCCGAGTGAGGCATTAGGCTCTAACTGAACCCGAGCGATTGCACTGCAGGCTACGCGTTACTGAACCCGAGCGATCGATCGATGGTTGTTAACTGAACCCGATTGAGTGATTCCTTCGCTACTGCTGCTAACTGAAGCCGATTGATGCTGCCTCTGGATGAACAGTGAGCGTTGTGGGGGGGGGGGTGGATGAACAGTTCCCGGTGGGGGTGGATGAACAGGACCCCGTGGTGTTGCCTCTGGATGAACAGGACCCCGATTGATCGAGCCGGTTAGGGCTAGATGAATAGGACACCGTGGAGGGCTAGATGAACAGGACCACTCCGTGGAGGCAGGATGAACAGTAGACGGTGGAGGGCAGGATGAATAGTAGCTCGTGGAGGGGTGGTTGAACAGGAGCCCGTGGAGAGGGGTGGTTGAACAGTAGCCGATGGAGTAGCACGCAATGGAGGCTGGATGAACAGGAGCCCGTGGATGAACAGTCGCAGGTGGAGGCTGGAGGAGGTCGACGGTGGATGAATAGTAGCTCGTGGAGGCAGGAGGGGGTCGACGGTGGAGATGAACAGTATCCCGTGGAGTCCTGTTTTGTGGTACGCCACACCCCTCCCGATGAACAGGACCCCCGTTTCGACCATAGCGCTCCAACACAAGTCCGTTTCGTCTGTTTTGCGGTACGCCACACCCCTCCCGATCAACAGGACCCCCGTTTCGACAGTAGGAGGTCTGTTTCCTCCGTTTTGTGGTACGCCAAACCCCTCCCGATGAACAGGATACCGTTTCGAATGTGGTCGGTCGAACAAAAGGCCGTTTCCTCCATTCTGCGGTACGCCAGGCCTCGTTTCCATCGCCTGTTCCGTCCAAGCCCTCCCGATGAACACGACGCATTCCGTTGCCTCCCCATGAACATGAAGCATTCCGTTGCCTCCCCATCAACACGACGACGACATTGTTTCTCCGTTCCAACCCAGCCATGTACACGAGCCCTGGCCGTACATATGCGCGAGTAGGCGTTCGAGACCCCACCCGTATGTACACATACGTGGCCGTATTTTCTTTCTTGCACCCTGGCCACTATACGTACGTGTACATGCTACGTGCGCGCCTCTACTACGACATGTGCGCGCCTCTACATTGACAGTACATATGTACGTACACGTTCGCGACCAGAATGACAACGCTACGTACGCTTCGACCAGGTGGGTCCCGACTGTCAGGCACTTCCTTGCGTGCGAAGATGTAGCTGGTGGGTCCCACCAGTCAGGGGGGCGAATCGTTTTGGTTTTTTTGCCCGGACGCACTTCCTTGTGTGCGAAGGTGTAGCTGGTGGGTCCCAGCAGTCAGGGGGGAAACATTTTTTTCACAAAATATGGTGGCCCGTCCGGTGGGTCCCCACTGTCAGGTGGAGGAATAATTATTTTGCATGTAATAAGCAGGCACTACCTTGCTGCGGCCGTGGACCCAGCTGTCAGCCTCTCCACGTATAGTCCACGTCCGATGGAAGTCGTTCCTTGACCATGTTGACCACGCCGCATCGAGAGCACCAGGGCGGTGTATGATGGCGAGGCCTAGGAAGGGGACGACAGGGAGCCGGGGAAGACGCGGCAGTGGAGGCCCGCGCGGAGAGGAGTACGAGGGTTCACTGGTTCGGCTGCGGTGTGAGGCTGCCGTCGTCGCAGGGCCTGGCCAGTGGTGGGAATAGTAGGGGGTGGTGAGGCCTCCGCGGCAGCACAGCCGGCCACGGGAGGCAGGAGCATGCGGCACGACCGGCGCTGCTTTGGGCGGCTGGAGCAAGAAGACCAGAGGTTGAAGAAGCACTACGACCGTTGGATGGACATCGTACGGTCATTGGAGCTAGAATCGTTCATATTGATTAAAGTTGACAAAGGCCCCCATCCCAGTCAACTTAGTAGGCCCACAAGTCAGCCTCCCATCATGGTTGGTCCCAGCTAGCAGGGGGAGTATTCATTTTTTGTGCATAATAAGGAGGCACTTCTGGTGGGTCCGAGCTGACAGCGGGGGGAACATTTTTTCGCGAAATACGCTAGCCCATCCGGTGGGTCCGAGCAGTCAGGGGGAAACGTTTTTTTCACGAAATAAGGTGGCCTGTCCGGTGGGTCCCTGCTGTAAGGTGGAGGAATAATTATTTTGCGCGTAATAAGGAGGCACTTCCTTGCGGCCGCCTGGACCCAGCTGCAGCCTCTCCACGTATAGTACTCTTACGATGGAAGTCGGTCGTTGACCATGTTGACCACGCCACACCGAGAGCACCAGGGCGGTGGTCTGGACGACGGAGAGGCCTAGGAAGGGGACGACGCGGAGTCGGGGAAGACAGAGTAGTGGAAGCCCGCGCGGAGAGGAGTACAAGGGTTCACTGGTTCGGCTGCGGTGTGAGGCTGCCGTCGCCGTAGAATAACAGGGGGTGTGGGTGAGTGGAGGGATGGCTTGGCCAGCGGTAGGAGTAATATGGGGGCGGTGAGGCTTCAGCGGCAGCACAGCCGGCCACGGGAGGCAGGAGTAGGCGGCACGACCGACGCTGCTTTGGGCGGCTGGACCAAGAAGACCAGAGGTTGAAGAAGCACTACGGCCATTGGATGGACATCGTACGGTCACTGAAGCTAGAAATGTTTATTATTGACTAAGTTGACAAAGCCCTTGGTACGCTCCAACTTAGTAGGCCCACAGGTCAGCCTCCGAAACGGTGCGCCCCAGATGTCAGGGGGAGGAATCATTTTTTGGGCGGCCAAAGCTAAAAATATCCGAGGGAGGCACTTGCGTACGTACGGCTATGGCCCTAGTGGGTCCCTAGTGTCATCCAGTCAAAATAAAGTCATCTCCTGAATCCTCATGTTCATTGACGATGTTAACAATGCTCAGCGCCACGGCGAGCGCAACAACTCGAAGGACAACGGAGAGGGCCTCGCGGGCCCTATGGATGGTTTGATACAGCGCCCGCTACTCATTCAGGAAGCCAGGATCATCGGACACCTATGATCACCTTCGAGAAACTGAGACGGCATGAAACGGTAAGGCCGCGCTTGGGAGCTCTGGTTTATTTCAAACCTGTATTAACATACAAGTGTAATTTACCCGTCATCGAAAACATGTCACATCCTAGTTAGCCATGCATTAGAGTGTTGCATCATGTTTACTCTTTCACCAGAAACTTGAAATGGGGATCTGTGAAACCCTCAGAATCATTTTGAAAATGACCCAAATAAAAATTTCTCCAAAAGGGTCCAAGAAAATGCTCATGTTGCTCTCTGAAAATATTGGACAGAGATAAAAATCAAACCAATATTTTTAAGAGCTCATAGGTATTTATTTTGGGCATTTGGAATTAATGCATAAATATTTGCTTTGGAAATATATTAATTATATATATTAATATATGTCCAAATATTATGCCATATATAAAGGAGCTCTGGAATAATATATCTAGCCCCTGCAAAAATTGGCATAAGTTAAATAAATGATTTAATATATTTTTTAAATCAAAACAAATGTCAGAAATTAGAAAACAGAAAAAAAATAAAAGGGGGAGAAGCTTACCTGGGCTCCTCCACTGTGCGGCCCAGCCAGCTGGCTGGCCCAGCCCACCTCCCTCCTCTGTCGTCTTCGTCCCGACAGAGGGAGGGGAGTGTGGCCGGCGCGCGCGCGCGCCACCGCGCCACGCCACCTCTCTCCCTGCCTGCCTGCCCTCCCCTCCTCGCCTCGATGCCCCTGGACGACGCCACGCCTCCCCCCTGCTCTCTCTCACTCTCCCTCGGCTCTTCCCTCCTCTCCCTCGCTCCCTCACACACGGCCGAACACCACCGTCGCCGCCGTTCACCACAGCAGCCGTCTCCGGCCACCCCTCGCTCCCCCGACTAGCTCAGGAGCTCCGCCTCGACCCCCTCTTCCCTCTCCACCGACCCACAGCTCCCCGGAAGCCCTGCATCGCCGCCACGTCGCCGTTCCCCTCTTCGGGCTCCGACCATCGTCGCCGTCAAATTTGCCGTCTCCAGCGCGTCCCCGAGCCCGCTAACCATCCCTGCAGCTCCGCGGTGAGCCCCCGAGTCGTTTCCCCCTTCTCCCCTGGTCTCGTTCGATCTCTAGGCCCTAGCCCCACCTTGGCCGAGAGCTCCACGCCGCCGGCGATGTCGCCGTCGTGGCCACGGTCACCGTAGCACCCAACCGAGCACACTATCGTGCTCCACACCTCACTAGGAGCACGCAGCACGCACTAACGCCTCCCCAAACCCCCTGCAACACCGATTCCGACCGCACCCGAACTCCGGCGGCCGCAGCCGAGCTCGCCGCCGTCGACTCCGGCCACCCCAGGCCCAGCCACGGCCACCGTTCGACGCGCGGGAGCAAGAGCTTTCCAACGAGCCCAAGCACGGCCTCGCCCGTGCCCTGTAGCGCGATCCCGCGTCGCGCCGCCGTCTCGGGCCTCGCCGGCGTCACGTCGCCGGTGGGTTTGACCCACTTTGACCACGGCAGGACACCCCCTGAGTCCCTGACAGGTGGGCCCAGCCCTGTAGCTAATTAGGATTAGTGCTAACCACTAATGGTTAACCCCCTGACACTGACAGTGGGCCCCCAGCGCCACTAACCCCTAATTAGGAATAAATTAAACCTGTTAAACCCCCCTGTCACTGACGTGTGGCCCCCACACGTCAGGTTTGACTCCAGCCAGCCGCAGTTGACCACTGACGTCATGCTGACGTCATGCTGGCGCAGTAATTATAATTTCTGAATTTAATTTAAATCAGGAAATTCCAGAATATTATTTAAACTTCAAAAATTCATAACTTTTATTCTGTAACTCCAAATTGGACAAATTATATATGAAAAATGATCAGAAAAATCCAATCTATCCATCTGTACTATTTTCATGCATGATCAAACAAGTTAAATTGATGTTTCAAGCAGAACAAGGAAAAGCACTTTAAGAGGCCATGTTTGAGTTTGAAATTTGAATCTTTGATTCAAATTTGTTCAAACCCTTCTGGTTTTAGTTGCATTAGTCCAACACACTCATATTGCTATGTTTCATGCATGCATCATATTGTTGCACATTGTTTGGTGATGGTTGTGTATCGGTGTCCTTGCGACAGGTTCTGCCCCCGAGGAGTACCGTGATTACCCTAACGAAGAACCGTATCAGTGCATCGAACCATCAGGCAAGCAACCAACCATTTGATCATATCGATACAATCCCATGTTCTCGCTCCTGCTCTCTTTTACTGCATTAAGACAACACGTTTCAAACTGCTGTGTGCTACGGTAGTTGAACCCATTTCCTCTGCATGACCTGTCATTGCCACAGTAACTAGATGAAACCCACTAGCATGTGTAGGAGTTGATTGAGCCATATGTATGTGTTGTTCCTACCTTGCTATGCCTGCTATGCTTAGAGTCGTGTCAGGTCTGGTTCATCTGGGTGATGGGCTAGAGTGAAATGATTATGTCGGTAATGAGAGTGGTGTGGTGAACACGATTTGGTAAAGGTATCGATGAGAGGCCATGTAGGAGTACATGGTGGGTTGTTTCATTGAAGCCGACCTTAAGCACTGAGATCTGTATGTGTGATTTAAGATACAGCTACTACCATGCATTGGGCCCTGAAATATGACCCCGCTCGACTTCTTATTCACCCTAGCTCTCTGTCCAGGAGTTGCAAGTAGTTTCTGGTGTTTGTAGCCTACTGGAGGCCGTGGACAGCGCTGACCGTAGGGGTGGGCTGTGATGCGGTAGGTACGTGGCCGGGTGTACCGAATACCCGTTAGGTATCTCGGGAACCTTGTTCACATCGTTCGGGGCCGTATGGGAAACCTCGGCCGGACTCCCTGCGGATGGAACCTGAATAGGCGATAAACCTGGACTAGAGGCTTAAGTGTTTAGGTAGGTCGTGGTCTACACCCACGTCGGCTTTCGCTTGAAGTCTGCCGAGCACATGTCGTGTGCAGACGCTAAGTGGTGGAAACATGTATGAAGAAGTACACCCCTGCAGGGTTATCATAATCTATTCGAATAGCCGCGTCCGCGGTAAAGGACTACTTGGTTGCCTATACAGTTCATAGACAAGTAAATGGAAACTACTAAAAGCCTCAAGATAAGTGTGAGTGCCGAGGATGGCTCTTCCGTAGGAAGACGGAGGTGGATCCTCGGTAGTGTATTGAAGTGGTGAGTAGTGGACTCGTGTGCGCAAAACCATTTCAAATTGAAGTATCGTAGGATAGCCTAGCCAAGAGTCAAAGCTGGCTTGCTGCAATAACTCCACCAACCCTTCTTGATACTATGCATGTATGTAGGATCTGATGTAAGTCTTGCTGAGTACCTTTGTACTCATGTTGCTATAATCTACATTTTTACAGAAGACGCTGCAACCCCTTCTGATGGGTTCTATGTAGACGTTGACATCAACGAGTAGGCTAAAGACCCAGGTGGTGACCCTGAGCTTGTGATGGACCACGTAGTATAGTTAGGCTTTCCAAGCCTCTTTTATTTTACTAATTGTCTGTACTCAGACAATGTACTTCCGCTGCTGGTTTGTATGACTGTATGACTTGTATGTTGGGTCGTGAGACCCGTACCTTTGTGTATGTTATGTATGGCTCCCTGAGCCTTAAATAAAGTACTTGTGTCGTAGAGTCATGTTGTGATGCTTCGTTGTATTTGCACATATCGAGCATATTGTGTGTATGATTGAAATGCTTGGTATGTGTGGGATCTGACTATCTAGTTGTTTATCTTTAGTAGCCTCTCTTACCGGGAAATGTCTCCTAGTGTTACCGCTGAGCCATGGTAGCTTGCTACTGCTCTGGAACACTTAGGCTGGCCGGCATGTGTCCTTCTTCGTTCCTGTGTCTGTCCCTTCGGGGAAATGTCACGCTTTGAGTACCGGAGTCCTGTTAGCCCGCTACAGCCCGGTTTACCGGAGTCCTGCTAGCCCAGTGCTACAGCCCGGACCCACTTGCTGATGACCGACACGTTCGAAGCTGGGTCATGGATGCCTGTCCCTGTAAGTCTGTGCCACTTTGGGTTTACGACTAGTCATGTCAGCCCGGGCTCCTTATCATATGGATGCTAGCGACACTATCATATACGTGAGCCAAAAGGCGCAAACGGTCCCGGGAAAAGGTAAGACGACACCCGTGGGGATACCGTGCGTGAGGCCGCAAAGTGATATGAGGTGTTACCGGCTAGATCGATGTGACATCGAGTCGGGGTCCTGACAGCGTTGGCATCAGAGCCGGACTGCCTGTAGGTTCTCCAAGCCAAACTGGTCGATGTTGAGTCTAGAAATTCTTTAGTTATATGTAGGGGAATTGTTTGTGGGTTGGAACGTAAGGCTCTTTTTACTCCTTTATCTAATGACATTCTGATCTGAGTCAGTCCATTCTTCCACCGGGGGTTAAGGAATTAGGATCTGTTCTCTCTATCAGGATCACGAGTTACTAATCAGTAGTACCTTATAAGTTGATGGATTCAAGCCTAGTTCAGTTCTACTACCACCTTATGTTGTTAGAATGGTTTCAGAACTTTGATATGATGATGTTGAGTGTGTACGAAATCCTTTGTCAAATGTCTCAAAATCCTTTTTGAGCATTTACAGCTGTTATGCTGCCGAAATTTTGCTAGAAGTTCTAATGCCTTTGCATTATGATTGTGCTTTCAGATGGCCACTCGCGACCTCAATCAAGTGGTTCGCCTGACTCGATGCCTAGATGTACCCGGCCATACTGCCAAGTTGGTCAGGGTAATGACTGAGGCTGGATACCGCTGGTATCCCGAGTACACGGTCGAAGAGCAATTCCGAGATTTTAATCAAAGCCAGTATCTCTGCACTGTCAGGATATTTCCATCTTATCCTGGATCCACCGAGCCTCTTCACTGCTCCTATGGACTCGGGGTTACTATTGAGATGGCTGTGCAGGACGCCGCCTACTCTATGATGACCATTATGCGAGTCAGATCTGGGTTATTTCGGGACTCTGATTTCCGGTATATGCCAGGATCACTTCCGGGAGCACAAGGGTATCTCCAGGCTATTTATGCTGACCCCACTCAGGAGGATTCACGGACTCGCACCACTGCTGAGATGCTCGAGGATAAGGACCGTGAAAATCGGGCCTTGAGGTTAGAGCTCTTCAATACCCGTGCTGACCATTGGGCCACTTTGACTCGGTTCGCACCGGCGGTGCAAACTGGATATTCAGATATGCGCGATCTCTATCCTGTGAGATCTGCTCTGCCGGACGTGATGGTTTGGCGTGATGTAGGAGGCATCACCCCACCTCGCGGTCCCCGCAGGCCACCGTCTGTTGGTCCAAGGCCTCATCCTAGCCCCTATGGTCCACAAGCTCCGCGAGACCGTCTGTTTCCGGATGATCATGTTGAACTTCCAGGCTATGGAGGCGACTTCTACGAGGACTACTACGGATCGGTCTGAGTTAGCGGTAGTATCACTAGTTCGCACTAGCTGTGTCGTCTATCGTCCCGCGTGACTCGTGGGATATGACCTAGTTTGTACTCTTTCCGGAGGTGTAGAAAAATAATGTATAGGAGCTTGGGATGCCTCCGATGAGATGTAATCCTCTTTTCACCGTAATAGTACTTTGTTTGGTCTTGTACTAAACCCTGTATGGTGTGTATGACGATGGAATAAAAGAAGCAGTTTCTGTATCTACCATGTCATACGGATGATCATCTTGCATTCCGAGTTATTCCTTACATTATGTACCCTATGTCGGAATTTTATCATCCTGACTAAATCATTGTCTTGTTTACCTAGGATGGTCAACACGCGCACTAACCCTGCTCCTCAAGAGCAGGCCGAAGGCAGTGAAGTCAGGGATGCAAATCTGCCTCATCCTCCTTCACTAGCCGAGGTTATGATGGAAGCTGAGAGAAACAAGCGGGAGACCAACCGTTTGTTGGAGCGTATTGAACAGAACACAGCACACCATCAGAGGACTAACGTGGTGTCACTCAGTGATTTTATCAAATTACATCCATCCACGTTCCACCACTCCGTCGAGCCTCTCGACGCTGATGACTGGCTTCGCAGTATCTCTCACAAACTGCGTTCCGCGCTGGTAGCGGAGGCTGACAAGGTCACCTTTGCTGCATATCATCTTGAAGGCCCCGCCAGTCTATGGTGGGAGAATTATGGAGCTATGCGCCCAGCGGGCCATGTCACTTCCTGGGCTGAGTTCAGCGAGGCTTTCCGTGAACATCACATTCCGGAGGGTCTCATGGACCGTAAACGTGAGGAATTCTGCAATTTCACCCAAGGCCGACTTTCTGTGGATGTTTACAGTAGGGAGTTTGGTAATCTCGCACGATATGCAACCGAGGAAGTTTCTACTGACGCCAAGAAGCAAGCAAGGTTCCGTAAGGGACTTAGTCCTGAGCTTCGCCGCGACCTCCGTCTGCATGAGTGCACATCTTTTCAGAAACTTGTCAACAAAGCCATCAGTGCTGAAACTGGTCAGACTGACTACGACGCAACACGCAAGCATGGCCGTGATATGGGTTCCTCATCCGGTGCTGGTCCCCAGAAGCGCCGCGTGTGGGTACCCAACACCGCCCTGCCACCCAGGTTCACACCGAGGCCATCTTTCCAGGCGCCTCGCCCTGTTCAACAGTCTGCACCGACCAAGCCCTATGGGGGTCCATCTAACAATGCTCCTCCACGTACCAGTTCCGTGACTTGTTTCAAATGTGGGGAATCTGGTCACTATATGCGTGAGTGTCCCCAGACCAACCCCAATCAATCTGCTAAAGCTGTTGGCCGTGGCAAGCCGACAGGGAAAGTGTTTCATGCTAAACCGGTCACCGCTTCACGTGGCCATGTCAACTGTATCTCTGCCGAAGAAGCTCAAGAGGATCCCAACGTCGTTCTCGGTACGCTTCTTGTTAATTGCCACCCGGCATCTGTTCTTTTCGATACAGGAGCCTCTCATTCTTTTATATCCGAAAATTATGCTCGTTTGCATAACGTTGCATTCTGCGACATGCCATCCACTATGGAAATTTCTACCCCTGGTTCTAGATGGCAGACCTCTAGGGTAAGTTATGGAAATGAAATCCAAGTCGACAGACTTGTTTTTCTCGCATCTTTGATAGCCCTTAAATCTTCAGATATTAACATCATTCTGGGTATGGACTGGATGTCAGCTCATCAAGCCAAGATTGATTGCTTCTCTAGGACTGTTCAACTCACCCATCCTTCGGGGAAGATAGTCAATGTCTTGACCCGATTAGCCAAGCGACAATTATATTCTCTTAACGCCAGCCCTTTGCCAGACCTTGAGGACATTCCGATAGTCCGTGACTTTCCGGATGTTTTTCCAGAGGAATTGCCAGGTGTTCCACCTGACAGGGATGTTGAGTTCGTAATAGACCTCATTCCAGGAACCGTTCCGATTGCTAGAAGACCTTATAAGATGGCACCACTAGAACTAGCCGAGCTTAAGAAACAACTCGATGAATCCTTGAAAAAGGGTTTCATCCGCCCTAGTTCATCTCCGTGGGCTTGCCCCGTCCTATTCGTCAAGAAGAAGGATGGTACGGACCGGATGGTTGTAGATTACCGACCTGTCAATTTGGTCACAATCAAGAACAAATATCCACTTCCCAGGATCAACGACCTGTATGATCAGCTCGCTGGATCCTCAGTCTTCTCCAAGATGGATTTGAGGTTGGGCTACCATCAAATCAAAATCAGAAACGGGGACATTCCTAAAACGGCCTTTGTTACTCGTTATGGCCAATACGAGTACACCGTCATGTCCTTCGGATTAACCAACGCTCCAGCCACTTTTTCTCGGTTAATGAACTCAATCTTCATGGAGTATTTGGATAAATTCGTCGTGGTTTACCTCGATGATATACTCATCTACTCCAAGAACGAGGAAGAACATGCCGAACATTTAAGACTAGTGTTGAAGAAACTTCGAGAGCATCGCCTTTATGCCAAATTTTCTAAATGTGAATTCTGGTTGTCAGAAGTGACCTATCTAGGTCATGTAATATCTGGTAAAGGTATTGCTGTTAACCCTGAGCGAGTTCAAGCCGTCCTTAATTGGACTCCACCTGAATCGGTCAAGCAAGTTCGGAGTTTTCTAGGCTTAGCGAGCTATTGTCGTCGCTTTGTCGAGAACTTCTCCAAAGTTGCTAAACCTCTAACCGAACTCCTCAAGAAAGATAAAAAGTTCGAATGGACTCCACAATGTGAGCACAGCTTTCAGGAACTGAAAAGACGCCTGACCTCTGCTCCCGTACTGGTACCGCCAGACTTTTCCAAGGACTTTGTTATCTACTGCGACGCCTCGCGACAAGGACTAGGTTGCATTCTTATGCAAGATCGACACGTAATTGCTTACGCTTCACGGCAATTGCACCCACATGAGGAGAATTATCCTACTCATGATCTAGAGCTTGCAGCCGTAGTCTATGCACTTAAGACCTGGCGACATTACCTCCTCGGTAATCGTTGCGAAATATTCACTGATCACCAAAGTCTGAAGTACATTTTCACCCAACCGGATTTGAATCTCAGGCAGAGACGTTGGGTTGAATTGATCACAGACTTCGACTTAGGAATAACCTACACCCCAGGGAAAGCCAACGTCATGGCTGATGCGCTAAGTCGTAAATCTTATTGTAACAACCTGATGTTACAACAAAGTCAACCGCTCCTCCATGAGGAATTTCGGAAGCTTAACCTTCACATTGTACCTCAAGGTTTTCTTTCCACCTTGGTAGCAAAACCTACTCTTACGGATCAAATCATCGCTGCCCAAAGGCGAGATAAGGGAATATCTAAAATCAAAGAGAACATTGCTAGCGGAGGTGCTAGTTGTTTCTCCACAAATGATCATGGTGTTGTGTACTTTGAGAACCGTCTAGTGGTTCCCAAGAACCAGCATCTACGGCAGTTGATCCTTAAAGAAGCTCATGAATCTCCTCTCACCATTCATCCCGGTAGTACTAAGATGTATCAGGACCTACGCCAGAGGTTCTGGTGGACTAGGATGAAGAGAGAAATTGCTCAGTTTATTGCTAATTGCGACGTCTGTCGTCGTGTAAAAGCAGAGCACCAACGGCCTGCTGGCACCCTTCAACCCTTAGCTATTCCTGAATGGAAATGGGATAAAATTGGTATGGATTTCATTACCGGTTTTCCCAGGACCAAGAGAGGGAATAATGCTATTTTCGTCGTGGTCGATCGTCTTTCCAAAGTAGCCCATTTCTTACCTGTTCGTGAGAGTATAACCGCTAGTCAGCTGGCAGATTTGTACATCTCCCGAATAGTGTCTCTCCATGGTGTTCCTTTGGAAATTAACTCGGATCGAGGAAGTCTTTTCACCTCTCGATTTTGGGAAAGTTTCCAAAATGCTATGGGGACTCGTCTCTCCTTTAGCACCGCTTTCCACCCTCAGTCGAGTGGTCAAGTGGAACGCGTCAACCAAATTCTAGAAGACATGCTTCGAGCCTCTGTTATCTCTTTCGGAATGGACTGGGAGAAGTGCCTTCCATTTGCCGAATTCGCTTACAACAACAGCTATCAATCTAGCTTGGGTAAAGCCCCTTTTGAAGTTCTCTATGGACGACGGTGTCGAACACCCCTTAACTGGTCAGAGACCGGGGAAAGACAATTCTTTGGCCCGGACATGATTCAGGAAGCAGAAGAACAAGTTCGCATCGTTCGTGAAAAGTTGAAAACAGCCCAATCTCGTCAAAAGAGTCAATATGACCGAAAACATAAGGCTATGACTTTCGAGGTTGACGAGAAGGCTTATCTTCGGGTCACCCCTCTGAAGGGAACCCATCGTTTCGGTATCAAAGGCAAATTGGCTCCTCGTTACATTGGACCTTTTCGCATTCTCGCCAAACGAGGAGAAGTTGCCTACCAGTTGGAACTACCTCCGCACCTCTCCAGAGTCCACGATGTCTTCCACGTTTCTCAACTCAGGCGTTGCTTCTCGGATCCTATCCGTGAAGTGGACCACGAAACGCTTGATCTCCAAGATAATCTTACATATCGAGAGTACCCCATTCGTATCCTCGATCAGGCCGAACGTACCACCCGACGCCAGAATATCAAGTTTCTCAAAGTTCAATGGTCGCACCATTCTGAAGATGAAGCAACCTGGGAAAGGGAGGATCGTCTTCGACTCGAGTATCCCGCCTTCTTCCCGGAGGAACCCAAATCTCGGGACGAGATTCTTTTGAGTGGGGGTGAGTTGTCACATCCTAGTTAGCCATGCATTAGAGTGTTGCATCATGTTTACTCTTTCACCAGAAACTTGAAATGGGGATCTGTGAAACCCTCAGAATCATTTTGAAAATGACCCAAATAAAAATTTCTCCAAAAGGGTCCAAGAAAATGCTCATGTTGCTCTCTGAAAATATTGGACAGAGATAAAAATCAAACCAATATTTTTAAGAGCTCATAGGTATTTATTTTGGGCATTTGGAATTAATGCATAAATATTTGCATTGGAAATATATTAATTATATATATTAATATATGTCCAAATATTATGCCATATATAAAGGAGCTCTGGAATAATATATCTAGCCCCTGCAAAAATTGGCATAAGTTAAATAAATGATTTAATATATTATTTAAATCAAAACAAATGTCAGAAATTAGAAAACAGAAAAAAAATAAAAGGGGGAGAAGCTTACCTGGGCTCCTCCACTGTGCGGCCCAGCCAGCTGGCTGGCCCAGCCAGCAGCCGGCCCAGCCCACCTCCCTCCTCTGTCGTCTTCGTCCCGACAGAGGGAGGGGAGTGTGGCCGGCGCGCGCGCGCGCCACCGCGCCACGCCACCTCTCTCCCTGCCTGCCTGCCCTCCCCTCCTCGCCTCGATGCCCCTGGACGACGCCACGCCTCCCCCCTGCTCTCTCTCACTCCCCCTCGGCTCTTCCCTCCTCTCCCTCGCTCCCTCACTCACGGCCGAACACCACCGTCGCCGCCGTTCGCCATAGCAACCGTCTCCGGCCACCCCTCGCTCCCCCGACTAGCTCAGAAGCTTCCGCCTCGACCCCCTCTTCCTCCCCACCGCTCCACGGGCCTCCCGGAAGCCCTGCATCGCCGCCACGTCGCCGTTCCCCTCTTCGGGCTCCGACCATCATCGCCGTCGAATTCGCCGTCTCCAGCGCGTCCCCGAGCCCGCTAACGCATCCACTGCAACCGCGGTGAGCCCCCGGGTCGTTTCCCCTTCTCCCCTGGTCTCTTTCAACCTCTAGGCCTTAGCCCCACCTTGGCCGAGAGCTCCACGCCGCCGGCGAAGTCGCCGTCGTGGCCACGGTCACCGTAGCACCCAACCGAGCACACTATCGTGCTCCACACCTCACTAGGAGCACGCAGCACGCACTAACGCCTCCCCAAACCCCCTGCAACGCCGATTCCGACCGTACCCGAACTCCGGCGGCCGCAGCCGAGCTCGCCGCCGTCGACTCCGGCCACCCCAGGCCCAGCCACGGCCACCGTTCGACGCGCGGGAGCAAGGGCTCTCCAACGAGCCCAAGCACGGCCTCGCCCGTGCCCTGTAGCGCGATCCCGCGTCGCGCCGCCGTCTCGGGCCTCGCCGGCGTCACGTCGCCGGTGGGTTTGACCCACTTTGACCACGGCAGGACCCCCCTGAGTCCCTGACAGGTGGGCCCAGCCCTGTAGCTAATTAGGATTAGTGCTAACCACAAATGGTTAACCCCCTGACACTGACAGTGGGCCCCAGCGCCACTAACCCCTAATTAGGAATAAATTAAACCTGTTAAACCCCCCTGTCACTGACGTGTGGCCCCCACACGTCAGGTTTGACTCCAGCCAGCCGCAGTTGACCACTGACGTCATGCTGACGTCATGCTGGCGCAGTAATTATAATTTCTGAATTTAATTTAAATCAGGAAATTCCAGAATATTATTTAAACTTCAAAAATTCATAACTTTTATTCTGTAACTCCAAATTGGACAAATTATATATGAAAAATGATCAGAAAAATCCAATCTATCCATCTGTACTATTTTCATGCATGATCAAACAAGTTAAATTGATGTTTCAAGCAGAACAAGGAAAAGCACTTTAAGAGGCCATGTTTGAGTTTGAAATTTGAATCTTTGATTCAAATTTGTTCAAACCCTTCTGGTTTTAGTTGCATTAGTCCAACACACTCATATTGCTATGTTTCATGCATGCATCATATTGTTGCACATTGTTTGGTGATGGTTGTGTATCGGTGTCCTTGCGACAGGTTCTGCCCCCGAGGAGTACCGTGATTACCCTAACGAAGAACCGTATCAGTGCATCGAACCATCAGGCAAGCAACCAACCATTTGATCATATCGATACAATCCCATGTTCTCGCTCCTGCTCTCTTTTACTGCATTAAGACAACACGTTTCAAACTGCTGTGTGCTACGGTAGTTGAACCCATTTCCTCTGCATGACCTGTCATTGCCACAGTAACTAGATGAAACCCACTAGCATGTGTAGGAGTTGATTGAGCCATATGTATGTGTTGTTCCTACCTTGCTATGCCTGCTATGCTTAGAGTCGTGTCAGGTCTGGTTCATCTGGGTGATGGGCTAGAGTGAAATGATTATGTCGGTAATGAGAGTGGTGTGGTGAACACGATTTGGTAAAGGTATCGATGAGAGGCCATGTAGGAGTACATGGTGGGTTGTTTCATTGAAGCCGACCTTAAGCACTGAGATCTGTATGTGTGATTTAAGATACAGCTACTACCATGCATTGGGCCCTGAAATATGACCCCGCTCGACTTCTTATTCACCCTAGCTCTCTGTCCAGGAGTTGCAAGTAGTTTCTGGTGTTTGTAGCCTACTGGAGGCCGTGGACAGCGCTGACCGTAGGGGTGGGCTGTGATGCGGTAGGTACGTGGCCGGGTGTACCGAATACCCGTTAGGTATCTCGGGAACCTTGTTCACATCGTTCGGGGCCGTATGGGAAACCTCGGCCGGACTCCCTGCGGATGGAACCTGAATAGGCGATAAACCTGGACTAGAGGCTTAAGTGTTTAGGTAGGTCGTGGTCTACACCCACGTCGGCTTTCGCTTGAAGTCTGCCGAGCACATGTCGTGTGCAGACGCTAAGTGGTGGAAACATGTATGAAGAAGTACACCCCTGCAGGGTTATCATAATCTATTCGAATAGCCGCGTCCGCGGTAAAGGACTACTTGGTTGCCTATACAGTTCATAGACAAGTAAATGGAAACTACTAAAAGCCTCAAGATAAGTGTGAGTGCCGAGGATGGCTCTTCCGTAGGAAGACGGAGGTGGATCCTCGGTAGTGTATTGAAGTGGTGAGTAGTGGACTCGTGTGCGCAAAACCATTTCAAATTGAAGTATCGTAGGATAGCCTAGCCAAGAGTCAAAGCTGGCTTGCTGCAATAACTCCACCAACCCTTCTTGATACTATGCATGTATGTAGGATCTGATGTAAGTCTTGCTGAGTACCTTTGTACTCATGTTGCTATAATCTACATTTTTACAGAAGACGCTGCAACCCCTTCTGATGGGTTCTATGTAGACGTTGACATCAACGAGTAGGCTAAAGACCCAGGTGGTGACCCTGAGCTTGTGATGGACCACGTAGTATAGTTAGGCTTTCCAAGCCTCTTTTATTTTACTAATTGTCTGTACTCAGACAATGTACTTCCGCTGCTGGTTTGTATGACTGTATGACTTGTATGTTGGGTCGTGAGACCCGTACCTTTGTGTATGTTATGTATGGCTCCCTGAGCCTTAAATAAAGTACTTGTGTCGTAGAGTCATGTTGTGATGCTTCGTTGTATTTGCACATATCGAGCATATTGTGTGTATGATTGAAATGCTTGGTATGTGTGGGATCTGACTATCTAGTTGTTTATCTTTAGTAGCCTCTCTTACCGGGAAATGTCTCCTAGTGTTACCGCTGAGCCATGGTAGCTTGCTACTGCTCTGGAACACTTAGGCTGGCCGGCATGTGTCCTTCTTCGTTCCTGTGTCTGTCCCTTCGGGGAAATGTCACGCTTTGAGTACCGGAGTCCTGTTAGCCCGCTACAGCCCGGTTTACCGGAGTCCTGCTAGCCCAGTGCTACAGCCCGGACCCACTTGCTGATGACCGACACGTTCGAAGCTGGGTCATGGATGCCTGTCCCTGTAAGTCTGTGCCACTTTGGGTTTACGACTAGTCATGTCAGCCCGGGCTCCTTATCATATGGATGCTAGCGACACTATCATATACGTGAGCCAAAAGGCGCAAACGGTCCCGGGAAAAGGTAAGACGACACCCGTGGGGATAGCGTGCGTGAGGCCGCAAAGTGATATGAGGTGTTACCGGCTAGATCGATGTGACATCGAGTCGGGGTCCTGACAAAACAAAGCACAAAATACAGGCGTAATGAAACCGAGGGCCCGAGGTCTATAAGTAAAACTGGCGGGTTACGCGTGTAATTTGAGAGACCAGTGTATATTTTACGAGAACTGTTATATGGACGACATTACCAGACGATACATGAATGACGTGCGCATCATGCCATCCATGGGCAAGGCTGAAACATCAGCTAATGGCTGGATTAGCAATCGTCCAAGTGTCGTTCAGCGTTTTTATCGTGTGTCAAGTACTTCCGATATTTTACTAGTCGAAATCGACCAACCAAGCGCCTTCGCCCGAGACCATCTGCTTTACTTTACAAGCGTTAGTTTTACAAGCGGTTTTGGTTGGAAAACAACGATCCAATCACGGCCTAATATCATGAGTTGGTCAGAAGATCATATGGTTTCACATCTAACCTACCTGACTTGTCGTATAGGCTATGAACGAAACATCAGACGATGAACTTCTTAAGCACGGAAACAACATAAGAGGATGATCTTCCTAACAAGCAAATCATTGGCATTAGATCGACATGCAAAACAATATGAAGCATTCTTTTTAGGAGGCACAGTGAACAGCTCGTGATGCCGCATGCCACAACATTCCAATCTCAACTTTGCAATCAAACACAAGGCCTGGCATTACATAGACAATATTCAGAACAAACTCTTAACACAGGAGTATCTCAGCAGAGTAACTATTTACTTCTAAACTGAACACAGGAATAGGAAAAAACACTCGACGCTGCTCACAGCAAGGGCGTCCCACTCAAAAATATCAAATTCATGTCTTCTGGCTAACATCAATGAGAAAATTTTGACAAGGTTTTCCAATTCCAGTATATTAAACTAACGTCTTCTTGCTAACATCAATGATTAAACTTTGACAAGCTTTTCCCATTCAAAATATGTAATGCCTATGATCGTGGAGTCCTGTCGTAGCTTTTATACTTGTTTGGGCACTTTTTGCCCAGGGCACTCCGTGTATTGTTAAATTGCCAATGGTCTCTGCAGACTAGTCATGTCACCGGTGTCTAATAATACTCTGTAAAGCTTCTCGGTAATTCCTTCTGTAATGTAGCGCAAACAATGACTGCTTCTTTCTGCAAATTGGAATGACCAACTAGACCCAGTAATGCAGCAGTTTGCCTTACACATTGGCTCCTTTTGTGCAGTTCAACTAAAATCAAAGTCAGAATAAAACCGAGCTTTAATTTTGATATCCCTGTAAGCAACAATAGGTATAAGGGAAACAATTACTAAGAAATAATGGTTGATGACTTGTACTCCTAGAAGAAAAGCATCTACTAATCTACTTTATCTTAATGGGAAACAAAGCAAGAGAGTAGCAATTCTCCATCAGTGTGATTCATTCATATTGACTGAGACATTATCTTAACAATGCCTTGTTTCAACATGTATAAAGAACGACAAAGCTTATAAAGGGGGTGATGCTGAATTTGTTGTAACAAAGCAACAAGCATCATGTCTGGGTTGGTCCCATTTTTGTTCACTACTTAATGGGAAAAGACAGCAATACAATAGCTTCAATTCATCATTTATTTAAAACAGTACCAATGCAAGTAGCACAACATCTCAAAACACACTGCACGATCATGTGGATGAAGGCAAGTACCAACCTGTCATGACGCACACAAGATCACGTACGAATCTGCCAACACGAATAGGAAATCCAATCTCGTTTTGTGCACTTGCACTGAAATCAAGCAAAGTGTTTTGCGTAGCAAAGCAAAATGTCACAATAGCAACAAGTTGAATAGATATCCCTGTATAAACAGAGGCAAAAAAGGAATAAATTACTGGCTAATAAAGGAGGCTGAAAAATGCGGCCACAAAAATGGTAATCCCGCCAATCCCTAACAAGTGTTGCAGTTTTGAAATAAGATTCAGTAGTTAATTCTGAGAGTGGCATCAATTACTAGCTTATAAAGGGGGTGATGCTAAATTTGTTGTAACAAAGCAACAAGCATCATGTCTGGGTTGGTCCCATTTTTCTTCACTACTTAATGGGAAAAGACAGCAATACAATAGCTTCAATTCATCATTTATTTAAAACAGTACCAATACAAGTAGCACAACATATCAAAGCACACTGCACAATGATGTGGATGAAGGCCTGTACTGACCTTTCGTGAGACGACCAACATAAAATACAAATCTACCAACACGAATAGGAAATCCAATCAAGTTTTGTGCAGTTGCACTGAAATCAAGCAAAGTTGCCGGTGTGACATTTAAGTTTTCTATAGCAACACGTTGAATAGATATCCCGGTTTTAAGAGGCAAAAAAGAAAACAATTATTGGCTAGTAAAGGAGGATGAAACATGCGGCCACAAAAAGAAGCATCTACCTTATCTTGATGGAAAACAAAGTATAGGACAGTGGCATTTCTAAAACGGTTGCATTGATTCATATTAACAGAGAAATTCTTTTAAAATAGATCAGTAGTTAATTCTGAGATTAACAACAGCAAAATAGTTGCATGGGACATGCCAGCACCATGTGCGTCCACACGTATAAAATGGGTGATGCAGAGTATGTAGCCAAGCAGCATATATGCGCTGGTCCCATATTTGTTCTCTTTGAACCTTCTTCCTATTTGAGGGCAGCAAATCTAGTCATGCACAACCTACTAGACCCCCCCCAGTTTCTTTCCCTTTTGAACAAAGAGATCGGTTCCTTACAGATGTGTATACTGGGTTACCCCCTTTTTCCCTTTTTGACCTACAAAGCGGTTGGATAGCCAGTCTATACTACTTTCCGCCCCTCCTTTCCTCATTGAACCACGTCCTAGATTCTTGCTCCAGCCCACCACACCCTTCATTCCTCTTTGAACCAAGACCTAGATCCGACGACAGATCGAAAAAGATCCACATGCAGCTAGAGCAACGACGGTTTCAAAGAAACATATACCTTAGGGTCGTCGGGATGTGGCAAGGCGTGCGGCGGGAGGCCGGATCTGCCCACACTAAGTATGGCAGCAAGGAAGAAGGGGTTGGTGGCCCTCCCGCACAGGCGCTGGGTGAAAGAGAACAGCACAGCCGACAGTGGATTGCCTCCCTCGCCGAAGGCGATAGAGTGCACGCTGCACCTCCTCCCCTTCCCGGTGCGACGGGATACAGACGCCTCCTTCACCAGCTATGAGGGGGGAGAGAGACAAGAGGCCAATGCAGTCTTGTTTAGATCTGGTGAAGAGAGGGTGAGAGACTGTGAATATAGCAAACCCTAGCAAATGTATCTAGACTCATTTTAGTGCTAGATACCTCCGTATCTAGACAAATCTAAGACAAGTAATTCGGAACGGAGGGAGTATCATATATGCAGTGCGGCGAGCATGTGGAGAGTGCAAACCCTAGCGAACAAGCGCTGAGGCTCCCACTTATATATATACTACTGTAGTACGGACTGAGCTCCAGTGCCTTCACTGCACCTGCTTTTGGCTGTATGACAGGTGAGCCAGCCACATTTTGGGCCCACCTATCATAAAACCCTAGCAAAAATTGCACCAACGTGAAAGACGACTGCGTCTCCAACGCAACCAAGGTGAACTCACGAAGGATATCATCTTTGTGCGTAACAAGCAAAGAGCACTGATGGAAGACAGCTTGTTTTTCGTCGAAAATCGATCAGCTTCACCAGCCGACGTAACCATGAGGCGCAACCATGAGCATCGATAGGTCATCATGGTGATGCATCGTCCATTTGGCATCAAGTTTGGGTGAGGCACCTAAGAAGTTTGACAAATCCTCACCGTGGTCTGTTTCTTCTCAGTAATCAAGCTCGAGGAAGGAAGAACCACGTGGCAGAGGACAGTGAGGCGGAACAACAATGGCCATCCAATTTTGTGCAGTTCCACTAAAATTGAGGAAGACATGCCCGGTCATGGAGACACGCATCGCTGTTTCCAAAAATATAAAAAAAAAGGTTTAGCAACGACATCTCAATTGTCAATAAGAATTAATGAAAAGTACACCAACAAACAGAAGCATCATAATTATCTTGATGGGAACTAAACCAGGATACCCGAGAAAAAAAGCATTTCTTCATTTAACCAGTGATAGTACTACCACCATATGGACAATGACCGCACAACCACCATGTACTTTTTGTCGAAACAACATGTATACCTCCGCCGAGGCATAAATCGGGACTACTTTTTGAGTGGCATTTCCTCTATAATAATACTAGTAGGTGATGTTGGACCAGCCGACGAACCCTAGCTACTATGCATGGGGAGCTGGGGAGTAGTCGCATAGAAGAAAACCCACACGCAGCAACCTGGGGAGCTGGACCAGTACAAGAAGTTATACCTCATGTGGGCGAGATGTCGTTTAGGCGGGCGGGCGGGATCTGCCCACACGACGACAGCGAACAAGGGCGCAGAGGATCTTCGTCCGCGCCAGCGCCGGCTCCGAGAGGACGGTGCGCATCGGCTTCCTCCGTCGCCGAAGGCAACAACATCAACGCTGCACCTCCTCACCTCCCGTAGCAGACGGAATTCGGCCGGATCTGTGACCACCGGTCAGGAGAGAGATAGAGTGGACACTGTCATCTTGTTTTGATATGGAGAGGGTGAGAGAGCGAGATGCGAGAAACTCTATCAAACAAGAGGCTATAATGGAGTAAAAAAATCTCTCCATAGCAGTGGTTTTAAATAGAATACGCGTGTTCCCGGAAAAAAGAAACGAAAACTGGCGGACAATTTTTTAAGGGTCTGTCTAGGACACATCTAGATGTGACATAGTTATGTCACATATAAGTTGATGTCCACTCTGTTTGTGGTCTTTTCCTAGTTTTTTTTGCTTCTTGTTGCTACATTATATACTTGTGGGAGCTTAGATGTGATATCCTTAAATAACATCTAGATGTGAATTAGACAAACTGATTTTCTAACGTACCAAGAAAGAAAACTCGATCAAAATCACGCCACCGCTTCCAGGTCGCGAGAGTCGTCGCGCACACACACATAGACATAGACATGCATATCCATGTTTACGTAAAATTCCATTTCCATCTCCATCTCCAATCATATTTGTCCAACTGGCACATTATTTACGTTGTTAATTATATACGCAGCAATATTAACATACATCATCTCTTGTTTGCACACGTCCGGACCGCTGCCACGGCCGGTCCTGACCAACCCGAACCCTCTTCATCACCCGCGCGTGCTTCCCGCCCGAAACGGTCAGTGCTGCATTCATGCCCGGCCAGAGTGGACGCGTCCTCTCACTGGCGCCGGCATTGATTGCGGCGCACCGGCCGAGAGAGCATCGCCCATGCCGCTTCTGGGTGCACACGGCTGCTCCGCGTTCAAAGGTCGCAATAGCTGGCTACAACATGCGCGATCTCTTCCAGTAGTAAGTTCTTGGGAGTTCGTGCTACAGCTAGCTGTCCTCCCCCAACTCGTCAATCTCTTCCAGTAGTGCTAGTACTCCATGGCGCGATCCATCGACAAGCAGGCGGGAAAGTTATTTTATACTACTCGGTTTGCGGTGAGTGGCATGCCGAGCGACCCTGTGGGGTCGAGCCCTGGAGGAGGGTGAGACACGAACACGACAGACGTGATTTAAACGTTGGTTTTGCTCGATGGAGCGATCCAACGAAAGGAAACGTTGGTTTCTCTCCGTTTCCATTTTTTCTCTGGAAAAACGGAAACTTTTCCACTCCATTTTCATTCCTATTCCAAGGTTTCCCCGCTACAACATTCCATCAAATACAAAGGAAAACTAACACACATGTTGATGCATCTCAATGATTCACAGATCATAGCCAATATTTACTTCACAACTAAAGAAAAAAATTGTGAGAGCGTGTATGATAGAAAAACTACTGATGGGGTCACTACGACTTAAACCCTAAACCCTAAACATGATTTAATTTCCTGGCCAAGTAGAACCTGTCGAAGGAAAGACAGCTGGCACCCTCGGATCATACGATGCTTTTGTGCAGTTCCACTAAAATCGACCTGAGCATCTCTGATGGCAAAGATATTGAAGAAGTGTGATTAGAATAATAGTACGGGCACTAGTTCATGAGACATAAACTCATCACAAGTAGAAGCCGGTAGAAGTAGAAAAAGATCAACATGGAGATGGAGCTACGGCAGTGGAGCAAGCCGGATCCAAAAGTAAGATGGACTACCTAGGACGTCGGGCTATAGCTAGAAGGGCGGTTGGGATGCGGCATCGGCCCATACCGCTGTGACCCCCGATCGAGACGCACTGACTATGGGTTTTCTCCCTCGCTGATGTCAACTGCGTCTACGCAGAACATTGTTCCCTTCCCCCAGCTGCGGGGTCAGGCCCGTCGTTCTATGCTTGTGAAGAGAGCAACCTAAGCAAGCAGGCTTTTAGCTTAGGCTCCTGCTAGTGTATATATAGTGGTTTTCTTTTTCTCTCCATATCAACCATTTTATATTGCGTACGTGTCATTCATGAGTGAAATGATGGTTGCTTATTCCGACTAACTTACTGTGTGATTTGACTGCTCCTTAGTGGCCCCTACACGTACTCCCCCTACGTGTATGCAACAGTCACACGTACACATGGACGCAAAAACGCGTGCAACGCCCTAATGCATGCATGTCCGAGCACACGACGGAACACACACAATCACGCTCAAGTGCTCAACCTACACGTGCATGCACACACATACTCAGTTAGGGTGAGCTAGTGACAGTATGAACATCGGAAAATATATATATTGAGCGCAATGAGCATATTATGAGGTCCACTGACCGTATTTTTACAAATATACAGTGACAGACAGTGTATTTATCTCGTTTGAAATTAAGCCATATTAACCGGAGAGGAGGCAGCATGGACTAGCATTACTTTGCTATGTCCCGTCAACTTGTCGAATGAGGAGAAGGTTGCAGGGCGGGAGAAGCTTGCGTGCGCTGGCTCACAGGACAAGGAGAAACTTTTGACTAATGCAAGCTCTCCCTCGCTCAGGCGGTGGACATGCAACAGTTAATTCGGTGTCAGATTGCCAGAAGCATACACTATACTACTAGTGCTATTATTGTTCGACTTCCCGAACATCCAAGCGCAAAGTTTAGACCTTCTTTGGTTCATAGGATAGGAATTTTATAGGAATAGGAAAATCATAAGAAGTGAGATGACATGCATGTCAATTCCTATAGAGAAAGAGATGTCATTTGGTGCATAGGATATAATTTTTCCCATTGAGTCTAGGCTAATGTTTTTTTCCTCCAAAATATGAAGGATTGATTCCTATCCTACATAGGAACAGGAATCCATTCCTACAAACCAAAAGGCTTCAAAGGAATTTTTTCCTTTGCAAATCCTATCCTATAGAATTCCTACAAAAATCCTACAAACCAAAGGAGGCCTTACTAGTACTACTACTATAGTCCATAAAGGTACGTACTATACTAGTACTAGGAACCGGATGGAGGAGCGTCTGCACTCTTATTATAATTTTAAAATGTGATAAAGCAATCTTCAACACATTTGGTTCTCTTTGAGGGTTCTCGCATGTGATAATGGAAGTTGATTGCATGGAACACTCGCCACAATTCTCGCTTAATTCTGACTCATATCCTGTTACAAATAGTAGCGCTTAGTAATATTTCCTCTTTTTTTGTTATTCATCATGTAAACAAGTCAGCAAACCTTGCGGCGCATCTTTGTGCGAACCGTGCTTGCTGCACTTTGAATGTGGCCGAGAGCTAGCTTGATGAAACACCTCGCTTCCTACTTCTTTTTTTGCGGGGTACCTCGCTTCCTAGTGACCAGAGTCTTGGCTGATCGTCCTAAGAATGCTTATATATGAATAAAGCTCTCTCATTTACCTGCAAAAAAGATTAAGCCATATTAACCGGAAAGGAGGGAGTATGGACTAGCACTACTTTTTGGTGTGTCCCGTCAACTCGCAGAACGAGGAGAAGCTTGCAGGACAAGGTGAAGCTCGCTTACGCCTTTTGACTAATGCAACCTACCCTCGGTGGACATGCATCAGTCCATTCGGTGTCAGATTGTCAGAGGCATACACTGTAGTACCCAACATGCGGAGTACCATCATTGTTCGACCTCTCAAAGGGGCGAAGAGCCAAGCGCAGTAGTACGCGTACTTGGTTTTGCACCTTCATACTACTCCACCCTCCATCACCGTTACAGGGCACGCTTCATTATGATGCATTTCTCTCAATGCATTTCCACCACCAGAGAGACTTTAGATGCGTTTGGTATAATGCTCAATTAATTAGGGCATGGTAACCGCAATCAAGTCTACAATTTTCTCTCCATGTACTGTACTACTACAGAGTGCATGCATGTGTGTACCCGGGGTGGAAGCACTGCATGCATGTGTGTACGCATTATTCCCTCTAGTAATAGACACCGTGCTATAACTACCAATGCTATTTTTCAGGCCAATCGCTAGTCGCCTTGGTCCCACAGATTTTATTTTCTTTTTTCTGAAGCGCGATGTATAAATAGTGACGGATGGAGTAGTATGAGCGGATTCAAAGAAGAGTGTATTGATGGTTGCTTCTTCAGAGCAACTTACAGTGGGAAAGGTGGGGCTTACGATTTGACTGCTCATTACTCACTATTAATGCGGCGCAACGACCGGGCTGAGTCTCCCATGCGGTTGTGCACTACCCCCTCGGTTCTTTAATATACACCGGAGTATTTGTCTTTCTAGAGATTTCAACGAGTGACTACTCTCTCTCTCTCAAATATTTGTATTTTTAGAGATTTCAAATGGACTGGCACATACATATGTATATAGACATATTTTAGAGTGTAGATTCACTCATTTTGCTCCGTATGTAGTCACTTGTTGAAATCTCTATTAAGACGAATAGAATATTTAGGATCGGAGGGAGTACACATACGAAGCAAAATGAGTGAATCTACACTCTAAAATATGCCCGTTTGAAATTTGTAAAAAGACAAATATTTAGGAACAAAGGAGTATAATTTTGTGCATGGAACATGGACCCGGTTGATGAAGAGGCTTCTGGCAATGTTATCAAGCTTCCATCATTGGTTTACATAATTGACGTACTATACAAATAATTTTCTAGCGACATGAAATTGTACAATGGTGTGAGCTTTCAGCTTTTGTTTCGCGTGTCTTGCCATCGATGCTCTTTCGGAAACAATAAAAAACTAACTTCCTTGCTAATGCATGTCAATTATTAGCAGATCAGAGCTAATAATTACATCACAACTGAAGACAAAGTTGTGAGAAGGTGTTAAATTAAAATTAATCCATGCTTTCATTGGCAGCAACGTCCCCCCAGCTCTGTCTAAATCAACATGGCATGTTGGGAAAAAAGTAGCTGTCTGGAGCATGCAACATTCCGATCATTTTGTGCAGTTCCACTAAAATAGAGCTGAGCATCCCTGTTCCAAAGATATCAAGTGTGATTACAATAATAGAGGACTGCTGATGAAACAATAAACACACAAATAGAAGCCAGTCACCATTGCAGTCTCTCTTAAGACTAACTAGTTGGAGAAGATTAGGCTCGGACTTGGATGAGGAGGATAGAGAAAAGCCAATCTCCCTTTATGCAGTCACACTGAAATGTAGAGACGTTGCCCGTGTGACATTTTAGTACAACTGCACAAAACACTCTTAAGAAAAAAGTGATTTGTGTAGTTCACCAAAAGGTCGCAATAGCAATGACGTGAAATGGATAGCCCTGTTTGCAAAAAAGAGGTAGAAAGGAAACAATTACTGGCCAATAACAGTTGATGACACATGCGACGACAAAAAAGAAGCATATTCCTTGTCCTAAGGGAAGATAACAACACGGTTGTGTTTGTCTAAAACGGTGTGAAGACGAGAATGCAATATGGAAAGTACGCCAGACGAGCGATGTTTTGGGCAAAGAACTATGGAAGATCCACATGCAGCGATGTGGGAAAACATGCAGTGGAGCAAGGCCGGAGGGGATACCTGGAGGTCGTCGGGATGTAACTAGGTGAGCGGCGGCGGGCGAAATCTGCGAGCAGGTGGCGTAGGCCCTGCCGCGCCGGAGCTTGGTCAGAGAGAACAGCGTGTACCGCAGATTGGGACGTGCTACCTCAGCGCCGTCGAACGGAGAAACGATGCACTTCCTCCCTTTCCCCTGGCGGATGGGATGCGGTCGGACCAGTGACCAACGGTGAGAGAGAGAGAGAGGCCACCGCACTCCCTTTCCCCGGGTGGACGGGATGCGGCCGGATTAGTGACCAATGGTGAGAGAGAGAGAGAGAGAGAGAGAGGCCACCGGAGCCTTGTGTGAGATACTCTGAAGAGCGGACTACCTTTTCCTCCATAAAAACTGTTTTATATTTTATGTATGTGCCATTGAGCGCTATAAATTTATTTAAAAATAACGCGGCAACACGTCAAGTCGAACTTTGTTTCGTGCACGCGTGGTACACGACCTCCCTAGGTAAACAACCGCTACAGGCGTTCAAATTAGCACGTGGGCTACCATTTCGTAAAGAAATGAGCTCCACCGTGTACCTGCACGGGTGTGGATGGGCACGAAGCGTGAGTACGTGCACGGTGCACCTATTCTCTTCTTGTATACGTACACCACCTACATGGGGTTGTGTGAGAGAGATACAAACCTAGAGAGATATAGTGTGTGGGTTCTTGAAATTTTTTGGGGGGGTCAATCAAAAAATTTAACACATGCAATGTGTGTGAAATAGAGTCCTGGATATAACATATATATAGAGGGGGCGATCCACGAGAAGAGAGTGGAGGTATCATCGGCTTGAGGTGTCCATAGAATCGAAGAGAGGGATGATGTGTGTGTGTGCGCGCGCGCGATCGATAAAGAGTGCCATCGAATTTGTGTGTGCCCACGTCAAAGATATAGAGTGGTTGGCCTACTGGAACGTGAGATGGGACATGTGCAGTTTGTCTCTGTGGCATGGATACATACCTGCAGTGCTTGACTATCGATATGTGGTGGGGGAAGAGGGAGGCCCAATTAACTATAGAGGTACAATGGCTGGTATATGTGTGGAGGAGGAGAGAGGCCTACCTCATGTATTAAGGAGATCGATCTGCCTCATGTATTAAGGGAGATCGATCGACATCCATGCATATGTGCAGGAGATGAATAAGGTTGGGAGAGAGACAGAGCTAGAGTGTTGGAGGGGGTGGTAGTTGAGTTGCTTCTAACAAATTGTGGGATAGGCTTGCTAGACAAACGGAGGGCATGTCTGCAATATCAATAAGAGAGGAGATGGCTGCTTATTGTCTGTGCACGTGCGTGTGAGAGACGGGTCAGGAGGCATGCACGAATGATGAGGGGGGACGATGTGGCTGTGGTAAGCAGACATAACTACATAGGAAGATCAATCGCCCTTTGTAAGATAAAGGAGAGACATAACTTGTGAGGTACGTCAATCGATGGGGGGTAGTGAAAGTTGATCTAGGTATATGTTGGGAGATCGATCGGTATACATGCATGTGTGTGTTAGAAGCAAATGAGGCACAAGGAGAAGGATAGAGAGAGGGATGCATGTGAGGTGGTACGAGAGGCATACTATATCAAGGGGGGGAGTGTGCGAGTACGAGAACGATGAAAAGAGTGGTGGGAGTGAGGCATGGACGATGACAAGAGAAGAGGGGAAGCTTGTGTTTGTGCTAGGCACACCTGGCTAGAGAGGCATATCGATCGATGTGTGCCGTAAAGAAGGAGCTGGGGGCCTACACACACCATGGGTGAACGACCTAAAGTGAAAAGATGAATTTGCGCGATGGAGCTAGAGAATGCTGAGGGAGGGTGAGAGGGATGCGGGCGTGTGCATGCACAAGAGAAAGTTAGCGCTAGATACAAAGATAAGAGGGTTGTGTGGGTGTAAAAGATGAATAGAGATCATATATACTTCATTATAAAAAGCGAATTCGGATATTTGAAGAATTTATCATAGTGTTTCAAACCGACGGATGTGTGAATATATGTAACGGTGATACACATGGTGTGGTTATGAACATGGTATACTACATTTAATATGTTTTATCTCTACTCTTATAAAAACGGAGTTGTTGATGATGGTGTGCCTGCCATCCTGCATTATAGCCCGTCTGATTTATATCTGGCGGATAGCAAGGAAACTATGATGGTTGAAGTTGGCAACAATCATGATTATAGATTCTTATTGAAATAGAGAAACGAATTCAAATTTAGTTCGAATTGCAGCGGTAGTATAGACATTTGGAATGCACTAAAATGTTGGTATGAGTAGGTTACATGCATTATACAGCAAGCGAAAAAATTTAATCGGACATAACATGGATTCATACTCCGTCCTTCCATCTATATAGGGCGTAATGAGATTTTTAAGACCGCCTTTGACTATTGACAAGATTAATAGTACATGACATGCACAATGTGAAAATTATATCATTGAAAGAACCTTTCACAGACGAATTTAACGTTGTGCTTTGTGTAAGTTGCATGTCATATATCATTGCTCTAATATTTGGTCAAAGTTAGCATCAAAATCGCATTAGGCCCTATATAGATGGAAGGAGGGAGTAGCTTTGAATAGCATTTGTATAGTAATATGGGGCAAGACTCTCTCTTTGTGTGGTGTGAATAGTTATATTTTTTTTGTTTTCTTTTTGGTTGAGGGAAGTGCGAATTGATTTGGTACGTACAAGTACAATATTACTACACATTAGGCTTGCCCCTAAAATTCAACCCGCGTCTTGTTATATCCCGAAAATTTAGATATCGTGCTCCCAAAACTGGCGCCTTCACAACTCGCGCCTTGCTATCCCGAAATTACAACGCGCGCACGAAAACTCCCTCCAGCTGCCAAATCCCGACACGCAAAATCCCCCTTCTAACCCTGAGCCGAAAGGGCCGCTAGTTCAAATCGGTGGGAGGTACTTTTGTAACACACCCTACATTTTGGACAAGCACGTTCCTAAGTCATGCTTCACCCCCTCCCATCGCCCCCTTTTCGCCATTCGAAATCCCAAGCCGCCATAACATCTCCGCTCCAGCCGTGAAACCCCACCCTCCTCCGTCTGCCACGTCACCGCTGCCCAGCCGGAGCCTCTTCCCCGACGACGTCGTCCAGCGCAACAGCTCGACGTCCCTTGTCCACCTCCTCGGATGAGGATCCGTCCTCCATCTCGCCGTCCTGCCGGTTCAGCCGCCCCGTCCTCCACCTCTAAGGAGCTGCTCTGACAATCGCCTTGTCTATCGCGGCTGCTCCATCCCCACAGCGCCGCCTTAACCTGCTCCACCGGAACCGCAGCATCCTCACCGACTCCTCGGACGAAGCCGAGGCCTACTCGGCGCCACCAAAGAGGTTGTACACTCATCGCATCGCACCTTCTCCTTAACTCGACCTCCCGGCGCCGACGGTGCTCCATCCCGCACCCCCATGGAGCGGCTACCTTGAAGCCAGCGCCGCGGGTGACATCTCCACGGCGGCTCTCGCCTAGTGCGAGGCCCCTTCGGCGGCGGCGGCCATACCAGACGGATCTGTTGCTGCTGCTCCGGCTCTCTCTCGATCGCTCGCTTGCCCAGCTACTGCTGCTGCTCTCCCCCTCGCTCGTGCTGCTGCTCTGCTCCGCTTAAGCCACACTTCAGTCAACTGAATCGACTTTTGGGTCAGTCGGTTTTCAGGGGTTGGGGGGCTCGCCGGAGTTAAGGAAAAACCACCCGCAGTGGGGACGGGGGCTCGCCGGAGAGGTACCCCACTATCTATCTTAGGGTTCAGGGTGGGGGCGGGGGGCCTAGAGGGCTGGCCGGGGCGGCGGTGGCGAGTTGTTTCGGGGCGGCGAGGCGGCGCTGGGGCCGGCGGTTCGGCCGGTGGTGGCTGGCGGCTCAGGGGGTGCAGGTTGAAGATGACCTGCAGGCCCTCCCTAAACTACATGTCAAGTGCCTCTCTGCTACCATTGCGTTCAGTTTCGACAGTAGCATTCAGATTCCACAGTAAATTTCCGTTTCGACAGTTAAGTTCAGAGTCAACAGTTTTTACCTCATCTGTTGTAGTCAGGTGGTTTTTGGTGATGTTAATTTTACATCCATTTTACATCATCTATTGGAGATGCTATTAGAATCCCACTTGAGATGGACGATGTCTGTCTTGTGCTGCTTCAGCCTTGACGTCTTACGGCTCACCGGAGCTGCTCCAACGACAGAACGATCTGTCACAATAGAGCAGTGCCCTGGACGCCGTCTACAGATTCCTCAGATCTTCCTCCACACCTCCGATAGCCACCTCTGCCTCAACTGCTTCAACGACCAACCCAATGATGCTGAGGTCGACACGGCTACGGCAAAGAGGTTGTACACTTGTTGCATCACTTATTACTATACATTCACGTTGATACATTCACGGTGATGTTAATTTCTGTAATGCTCTCCTTACATAATCTCACCATATTTTTTCGTATGCATGTCAGATATTGTACACAATCATGTTGAACATGTAGAGAAAAAGAGAAGAGTTTTGCGTGGCAATACAATGTCATGCAGACATCGCTCCATGGTGGGTTCAATGGCAAACCCTCCCCACCCCTCTGCAGATTGTAATCCAGAGGAAGATATCAGTTCTGAGGCGGATTCGGACGCCGCTGGCCACTCCTATTCTGTCGGCGTTCTGGGAACGGGGGTCCCCAGACTTGCCTGCCTATGGCCTGCGGCGTGGCTCAAAGGGGGGGCCCAGCACGGCCCATCTTCACCAACACAAAACCAAGACCCTCGTGAGGGGCCAAGCCTCGCGAGGCGGACGACGCGAAGCTTCCTCAGGCACGACCTCGTCAGGCTGGCTCACGAGGAGGCGGAGAGATCAAGGCGGGGTACCTCACGAGGTGCCCATGACGCAAGCCATGACAACTCAGGGCGCCAGGCGGGTGCCAGCCCGCGCAGCGTCCTCCTTTCCTCTTTGGTGCAAAGGGGGCAAGCGCAGCCGCGGAGTACCGAGGCATCAGGCAAAGGTTGCCATTTTGGTGCAACGAGACCAAGACCAGGAGGACTACGAGACGGAGGTCACCGTCGAGCCCAAGAAGGCGTCACCACCAGAGCTTTGCGCAGGCGAAGACTACTTTTGTCAGGATAGCTGATACTTGCTGTCCCCCTTCAAATTAGCCCGCCATTGTTGGCTCCCTTCCCCCTCAATATTTGGGAAGAGGACTAGGGCCTCTATAAATACGACCAGCCAACCATACAGCAAGGAGGTCGGCCGGTTGGAAGCAGAGAGAGAGAGAGAGAGAGAGAGAGAGAGAGAGAGAAAGGTGGCTGAACTCCTACCAGCAGTTCATCGCCCCAGCCAAGAACAGACCCTCGCGAGGCTGTTCTTCCTTGTACTGTTCATCATCATCAGCCCAAGAGGCAATCCCTGTGTCTCTTGTGTTGTTCTTTCAATAGTTTTGATCCTGGCACGGCGAAGGGGTGTAGGTAGGTAGGAGGCGAAATCTCCGCGCGCACCCCAGTGTTCGAACCTCAAGGGTCTGCCGGAACCCGAAATCTGACATTTGGCGCGCCAGGTAGGGGTGCGCAGGAATTCGTCTTCCGTTACCCTGTTCTCCTCCGACCATCACGCTCATGTCTGACGCTCGTCGGGCCCGCGCGGAGCGCCGGGCCGCCCTCGCTTCCCGCGTCGCCCAGACGGCCCTTGTCGGCGGGCGTCCTCGCTGTTCCCCATCACCTACCGTCAACGCCGCCACCGGCCCGGCTGGGGACAAGCAGCAAGCATCACCTCAACATCCATCTGTGCGCCATGACAGCCGCACCGCAACTCCCTCGCTCGCCCCAGCTGTTTCTTTGTCCCACGCGCTCCGCGCGCCCATGGGGCCCCGCAACCTCTCCCCCGCCTATCGCGCTGCACCGACACCCCCATTCGTCGCGGCCCTCTTGGGCGGCTCGCAGGCGCCGCCTACAAGTTACCATGTCAAGCCGTTCATCCACCAGGTCACAGCCGCTTCCACGCGGCAGGGGGCTCCCCTGGATCGGGCGGCGCCCGAGACCGGCCTGAGCTTCAGCCCAGAGGACCACCCCTCCAACTCGGCCTGCTCGGGCGCGCTCCCCATGCTATGCACCCCCACCATATGCCAGGTGGCCGTCACCAGAACTCTCATCGATGGCGGGGCGGGCCTCAGCGTGCTCTCAGTCAAGGCCTTCAAACCTCCTCTGCATACCCCTGGAACGGTTGCAGCCTAGCCGGCCCTTCTCAGGCATTGGGGGCAGGTCGTCCAGCTCCTTGGGGCAGATCCGGCTCCCAGTGACCTTCGGCACCTACAACAACTTCCGCACGGAGCTGGTCGACTTTGACATCGCCCCCATCGGCCACCCCTACAACGCCATCCTCGGCCGCAACGCACCCGGCGTACAACCTCATGAAGATTCCCGAGAGCAGCGGTGTCCTCACCGTGCACGGGGATACCGGTGACGCTCTGCGGGTGCTCAAGCTCATCTTCAAGACAGCAGCGTCGGCACGGCCTACCGACTTGGAGGCCCCCGAGCACAAGGGGGCTGCGCCTGCCAAGAAGAAGCAGTTGTTCACCCAAGACAAGGCAGAAACCAAACAGATACCCGTCGATGAGGACGGGTCCACCAACGCCACTTTCATCATAGGCGCCCACCTCAAACCCGAGCAGGAGGAGGCCCTGGTCGGGTTCTGTGTGCAAACAAGAAGGTATTCGCTTGGGAGCCGGACCAGTTGGCAGGGATCCCCAGGAGTGTAATCGAGCATCACCTCAACGTGTGCCCCAACGTGCGCCCAGTAAAGCAGAAGGCCAGGCGGCAGTCCACAGGAAAGCAGGCCTTCATCATCGAAGAGACCTGCAAATTAGAGGCCGTTGGGGTCATTCACGAGGTCCGATACCAGATTGGTTGGCCAACCCTATCGTTGTGCCGAAGAAGGGAGGGAAGGAACGCATGTGTGTCGACTTCACCAACCTCAACAAAGCGTGCCCGCAAGATCCGTTCCCGCTCCCCCGCATCGACTAGATTGTTGATTCCACTGCGGAATGCGACCTGTTATGCGTCCTGGATGCCTTCTCTGGGTATCACCAGATCAAGATGGCGGTACAAGACATCAAGAAGACGGCCTTGCTAACCCCGTGTGGGGTGTACTGCTACACCTGCATGCCATTCGGGCTGCGTAACGCAAGGGTGACCTTTTAGCGGCCGATGCATATCACCTTGGGCCCGCAGCCCGGGAAGAATGTTGAAGCTTACGTCGATGACATCGTGGTAAAATCTTGGGAGGCCAAGACCTTGATACGAGACCTGGAGGAAACCTTCGCGACCCTCAACACAGTGAACCTACGGCTCAACCCAGAGAAGTGTGTGTTCGGAGTCCCCTCGGGCAAGCTCTTGGGTTTCCTCGTGTCCCACCAAGGCATCGAGGCTAACTCGGAGAAGGTCAAGGCGGTGGAAGACATGAGCCCGCCAAAGACCCTCAGAGAAATGCAGAAGCTCATGGGGCGCGTGACCGCGCTAGGGCGCTTCATCTCCAAGTTGGGGGAACGAGCCCTGCCCTTCTTCCAGCTAATGAAGAAAAAGGGGCCCTTCGAGTGGACTGAAGAGGCCGACAAGGCGTTCCAGGATCTCAAGAGATACCTGACCAGCCCACCGGTCATGGTGGCCCCGCGCCCTCAGGAGCCCCTGGTGCTCTACCTCGCCGCCACTCCCTACTCCGCCAGCGCAGCCTTGGTAGCAGTCAGAGAGAAGCGCCGAATCAAAACCACAGCAGCAGCCCGGGACAAGGAAGGCCCAAAGAAACTGCCATCGCGGCTGAGGAGGATCAGCCGCCGCAGAGGGGCGCACCAGAGGCGGAAGAGGCCCCTCTTCCAGATGGCCAGTCTCAGGAGGCCTCGTTGCCTTAAGAGGCGCCACGGTCTCCGAAGGGAGCCACCAGCACTGACGCACTCCACCTCGTTGAGCACCCAGTGTACTTCATCAGCACAGTGCTGCGGGATGCAAGAGCACGGTACCCCATGCCTCAAAAACTCCTCCTCGCGCTACTGGTGGCTTCGCGCAAACTGCGGCACTATTTTCAGGGTCACCCCATCAAGGTCGTCTCGTCATACCCCCTGGAGAGGGTGCTCAGGAGCCCCAATTCATCTGGGAGGGTCGCTGAGTGGAACATAGAGCTGCAAGCGTTTCAGATCGAATTCAGTACGACCAGAGTCATCAAGGGAGCAGCGTTGGCGGATTTTGTGGCAGAATGGACGGAGGCGCCAGGCCTCAAGGCCGACGAGGATCGGTCCCTGTCCCCAGGAAGTGAGGTGCCAGAAGGCTGGGTCATGTACTTCGATGGGGCATTCTCCAGACACGCCACAGGGGCTGGGGCGGTGCTTATATCGCCCACCCAGGACAAGCTCTATTACGCCGTGCAGCTTTGTTTCTAGCAAGGCGAAAAGGTCTCCAACAACATAGCGGAGTATGAAGGTTTAATAGCGGGCATGAAGGCCGCAGCTGCCCTGGGGGTGAAACGCCTCACCATCAAGGGCGATTCGCAGCTCCTTGTCAATTTCTCCAACAAGGTGTACGATCCGAAGGATGAGCACATGGAGGCCTACCTTGCAGAGGTCCGCAGGATGGACAAGCAGTTCCGGGGATTGGAGTTGCAGCATGTGCCCCGTGGCACCAATCAGGCAGCCGATGACATCGCCAAACACGCGTCCAGGCGGTTACCTCAGGAGCCTGGTGTTTTCGAGGAGCGGCTCTTCAAGCCTTCAGCCTTACCGTCATTATCAAACACGGCTCAGCCTAGGGAGGAGCTCCCTCAGCCACCTGCCTCGGGAGCTCCGGCTTGTGGCCCGGCCTCGGGAGCACGCCTGCTCCTGACGATGGAACCTCAGGAGGGATGTTGGATCACGGAGCTCCGGAGCTACTTAACGCAAGGGACCCTGCCGGAGAAGGAGGAGGAAGTAGAGCGAGTGGCGCGCCAGGCCACGGCATACTGCATCAAAGATGGAGAGCTCTACCGGAAGCGACCAACTGATGTATCTCTGCGCTGCATCTCCAGGGAGCAAGGGAAGGAACTACTGGAAGATATACACGGCGGAGACTTCAGACATCATTCGTCATCACGAACCCTTGTTGGCAAGGCATTCCGCAGTGGGTTTTATTGGCCCACCGTGCTCAACGACGCCGTTGAACTAGTGAAAGCTTGTGAGGCCTGCCAGTTCCACACCAAGTAGATCCATCAGCCGGCAGGGGGCTTGCAGACTATCCCCCTTTCGTGGCCATTCGCAGTCTGGGGGCTCGACTGTTGGAAATATGCCCTAGAGGCAATAATAAAAGTATTATTATATTTCAATGTTCATGATAAATGTCTTTTTATTCATGCTATAACTGTATTATCCGGAAATCGGAATACACGTGTGAATACTTAGACCACAATATGTCCCTGGTGAGCCTCTAGTTGACCAGCTCGTTGTGGTCAACAGATAGTCATGGTTTCCTGACTATGGACATTGGATGTCGTTGATAACGGGATCACATCATTAGGAGAATGATGTGATGGACAAGACCCAATCCTAAGCATAGCATAAAAGATCGTGTAGTTCGTTTTGCTAGAGCTTTGCCAAGTGTCAAGTATCTCTTCCTTCGACCATGAGATCGTGTAACTCCCGGATACCGTAAGAGTGCCTTGGGTGTATCAAACGTCACAACGTAACTGGGTGACTATAAAGGTGCATTACAGGTATCTCCGAAAGTAGCTGTTGGGTTGACACGGATCGAGACTGGGATTTGTCACTCCGTATGACGGAGAGGTATCTCTGGGCCCACTCGGTAATGCATCATCATAGTGAGCTCAATGTGACCAAGGTGTTGGACACGGGATCATGCATTACGGTACGAGTAAAGTGACTTGCCGGTAACGAGACTGAACAAGGTATTGGGATACCGACGATCGAGTCTCGGGCAAGTAACGTACCGATTGACAAAGGGAATTGCATACAGGGTTTGATCGAATCCTCGACATCGTGGTTCATCCGATGACAACATCGAGGAGCATGTGGGAGCCATCATGGGTATCCAGATCCCGCTGTTGGTTATTGACTGAGAGCGTCTCGGTCATGTCTGCATGTCTCCCGAACCCGTAGGGTCTACACACTTAAGGTTCGGTGACGCTAGGGTTATTAGGAAGACTAGTATGTGACTACCGAATGTTGTTCGGAGTCCCGGATGGGATCCTGGACGTCACGAGGAGATCCGGAAGGGTCCGGAGGTAAAGATTTATATATGGGAAGTTGTCAAACGGACACCGGGAAGTTTCGGGGTCATACCGGTATTGTACCGGGGCCACCGGAAGGGTTCCGGGGGTCCACCGGGAGGGGCCACCCCTCCCGGGGGCCACATGGGCTGCGTGGGGCAGGGAGCCAGCCCCTGGTGGGCTGGCCGCACCCCCTCCCTTGGGCCCATGCGCCTAGGGTTGAGGGGGGAACCCTAGAGGGGGCGCCCCCCTTGGCTTGGGGGGCATGCCACCCTCTCCCCTCTCCCCTAGGCCGCCGCACCCCCCCTAGATGGGTTCTAGGGGGCCGGCCCCCTTCTCCCTTCCCCCTATAAATAGAGGGGTGAGGGGAGGGCAGCCGCACGACCCTCCAAGGCGCAGCCCTCCCCTCCCCAACACCTCTCCTCCTCCGTTGTGTGCTTGGCGAAGCCCTGTCGGAGTACTGCCTCTCCACCATCACCACGCCGTCGTGCTGCCGGTGGAGCTGTCTTCCTCAACCTCTCCTTCCCCTTGCTGGATCAAGAAGGAGGAGACGTCTCCCGTCCCGTACGTGTGTTGAACGCGGAGGTGCTGTCCGTTCAGCACTTGGTCATCGGTGATTCGAATCACGTCGAGTACGACTACATCATCACCTTGCAAGCTTCCGCACGCGATCTACAAGTGGTATGTAGATGCAAACTCTCTGCCTTGACTCGTTGCTTAGATGAACTCATAGATGGATCTTGGTGAAACCGTAGGAAAAATTTTTAATTTTCTGCAACGTTCCCCTACAGTGGCATCATGAGCTAGGTCTATGCGTAGTTCTCTTTGCACGAGTAGAACACAATTTTGTTGTGGGCGTGGATTTTGTCATCTTACTTGCCTCTACTAGTCTTTTCTTGCTCAACGGTATTGTGGGATGAAGCGGCCCGGACCAACCTTACACGTACGCTTACGTGAGACCGGTTCCACCGACTGACATGCACTAGTTGCATAAGGTGGCTGGCGGGTGTCTGTCTCTCCCACTTTAGTTGGAGCGGAATCGATGAACAGGGCCCTTATGAAGGGTAAATAGAAGTTGACAAAATCACGTTGTGGTGATTCGTAGGTAAGAAAACGTTCTTGCTAGAGCCCAATTGCAGCCACGTAAAAGATGCAACAACAATTAGAGGACGTCTAACTTGTTTTTGCAGCGATTGATCATGTGATGTGATATGGCCAGAAGTTGTGATGAATGATGAATTGTGATGTATGAGATCATGTTCTTTGTAATAGGATTCACGACTTGCATGTCGATGAGTATGACAACCGGCAGGAGCCATAGGAGTTGTCATTATTTTTTGTATGACCTGCGTGTCATTGAATAACGCCATGTAAACTACTTTACTTTATTGCTAAACGTTAGTCATAGAAGTAGAAGTAGTCGTTGGCGTGACAACTTCATGAAGACACGATGATGGAGATCATGATGATGGATCATGATGATGGAGATCATGGTGTCAAGCCGGTGACAAGATGATCATGGAGCCCCGAAGATGAAGATCAATGGAGCTATATGATATTGGCCATATCATGTCACAACTATATAATTGCATGTGATGTTTATTATGTTTATGCATCTTGTTTACTTAGGACGACGGTAGTAAATAAGATGATCCCTTATAAAATTTCAAGAAGTGTTCTCCCCTAACTGTGCACCGTTGCTACAGTTCGTCGCTTCTAAGCACCACGTGATGATCGGGTGTGATGGATTCTTACGTTCACATACAACGGGTGTAAGACAGTTTTACACAGCGAAAACACTTAGGGTTAACTTGACGAGCCTAGCATGTGCAGACATGGCCTCGGAACACGGAGACCGAAAGGTCGAACACGAATCGTATGGAAGATACGATCAACATGAGAATGTTCACCGACGATGACTAGTCCGTCTCACGTGATGATCGGACACGGGCTAGTCGACTCGGATCGTGTAACACTTAGATGACTAGAGGGATGTCTAATCTAAGTGGGAGTTCATAATTTGATTAGAACTTTATTATCATGAACTTAGTCTAAAACCTTTGCAAATATGTCTTGTAGATCAATGGCCAACGCTAATGTCAACATGAACTTCAACGCGTTCCTAGAGAAAACCAAGCTGAAAGATGATGGCAGCAACTATACGGACTGGGTCCGGAACCTGAGGATCATCCTCATAGCTGCCAGGAAACAATATGTCCTAGAAGGACCGCTAGGTGACGCTCCCGTCCCAGAGAACCAAGACATTATGAATGCTTGGCAGTCTCGTGCTGATGATTACTCCCTCGTTCAGTGCGGCATGCTTTACAGCTTAGAACCGGGGCTCCAAAAGCGTTTTGAGCACCACGGAGCATATGAGATGTTCGAAGAGCTGAAACTAGTTTTTCAAGCTCATGCCCGGGTCGAGAGATATGATGTCTCCGACAAGTTCTACAGTTGTAAGATGGAGGAAAACAGTTCTGTCAGTGAGCACATCCTGAAGATGTCTGGGTTGCACAACCGTATGACCCAGCTGAACATTAACCTCCCAGATGAGGCGGTCATTGACAGAATCCTCCAGTCGCTCCCACCAAGCTACAAGAGCTTTGTGATGAACTACAACATGCAGGGGATGGAAAAGACCATTCCTGAAGTGTTCTCGATGCTGAAGTCAGCAGAGGCTGAAATCAAGAAAGAACATCAAGTGTTGATGGTCAATAAGACCACTAAGTTCAAGAAGGGCAAGGGTAAGAAGAACTTCAAGAAGGACGGCAAAGATGTTGCCGCGCCTGGTAAGCCAGTTACCGGGAAGAAGTCAAAGAATGGACCCAAGCCTGAGACTGAGTGCTTTTATTGCAAGGGGAAGGGTCACTGGAAGCGGAACTGCCCCAAATACTTAGCGGATAAGAAGGCCGGCAACACCAAAGGTATATTTGATATACATGTGATTGATGTGTACCTTACCAGTACTCGTAGTAACTCCTGGGTATTTGATACCGGTGCCGTTGCTCATATTTGTAACTCACAGCAGGAGCTGCGGAATAAACGGAGACTGGCGAAGGACGAGGTGACGATGCGCGTCGGGAATGGTTCCAGAGTCGATGTGATCGCCGTCGGCACGCTGCCTCTACATTTACCTACGGGATTAGTTTTGAACCTTAATAATTGTTATTTAGTGCCAAGTTTGAGCATGAACATTGTATCTGGATCTCGTTTAATACGAGATGGCTACTCATTTAAGTCTGAGAATAATGGTTGTTCGATTTATATGAGAGATATGTTTTATGGTCATGCTCCGATGGTCAATGGTTTATTCTTAATGAATCTCGAGCGTAATATTACACATGTTCATAGTGTAGATGCCAAAAGATGTAAAGTTGATAACGATAGTCCCACATACTTGTGGCACTGCCGCCTTGGTCACATTGGTGTCAAGCGCATGAAGAAGCTCCATGCCGATGGACTTTTAGAGTCTCTTGATTATGAATCGTTTGACACGTGCGAACCATGCCTTTGGGCAAAATGACCAAGACTCCGTTCTCCGGAACAATGGAGCGAGCAACCAACTTGTTGGAAATCATACATACCGATGTGTGCGGTCCAATGAGCGTTGAGGCTCGCGGAGGATATCGTTATGTTCTCACTCTCACTGATGACTTGAGTAGATATGGGTATGTCTACTTAATGAAACACAAGTCTGAGACCTTTGAAAAGTTCAAGGAATTTCAGAATGAGGTAGAGAATCAACGTGACCGAAAGATAAAATTCTTACGATCAGATCGTGGAGGAGAATACTTAAGTCACGAATTTGGTACACACTTAAGGAAATGTGGAATCGTTTCACAGCTCACGCCGCCTGGAACACCTCAGCGAAACGGTGTGTCCGAACGTCGTAATCGCACTCTATTGGATATGGTGCGGTCTATGATGTCTCTTACCGATTTACCGCTATCATTTTGGGGATACGCTCTAGAGACAGCTACATTCACTTTAAATAGGGCACCGTCTAAATCCGTTGAGACGACACCGTATGAATTATGGTTTGGAAAGAAACCTAAGCTGTCGTTTCTAAAAGTTTGGGGATGCGATGCTTATGTCAAGAAACTTCAACCTGAAAAGCTCGAACCCAAGTCGGAAAAATGCGTATTCATAGGATACCCTAAGGAAACTGTCGGGTATACCTTCTACTTAAGATCCGAAGGCAAGATCTTTGTTGCCAAGAACGGATGCTTTCTGGAAAAAGAGTTTCTCTCGAAAGAAGTAAGTGGGAGGAAAGTAGAACTCGATGAAGTACTACCTCTCGAGCGGGAAAGTGGTGCAGCTCAGGAAAACGTTCCTGTGATGCCCACACCAACTGAAGAGGAAAACAATGATGATGATCAAGGTACTTCGGATCAAGTTACTACTGAACTTCGTAGGTCCACAAGGACACGTTCCGCACCAGAGTGGTACGGCAACCCTGTCCTGGAAATCATGTTGTTAGACAACAATGAACCTTCGAACTATGAAGAAGCGATGGCGGGCCCGGATTCCAACAAATGGCTTGAAGCCATGAAATCCGAGATAGAATCCATGTATGAAAACAAAGTATGGACTTTGACAGACTTGCCCGATGATCGGCGAGCGATAGAAAACAAATGGATCTTTAAGAAGAAGACGGACGCGGATGGTAATGTTACCATCTATAAGGCTCGACTTGTCGCTAAGGGTTATCGACAGGTTCAAGGGATTGACTACGACGAGACTTTCTCTCCCGTAGCGAAGCTGAAGTCCGTCCGAATCATGTTAGCAATTGCCGCATACTATGATTATGAGATATGGCAAATGGACGTCAAAACGGCATTCCTTAACGGGCATCTTAAGGAAGAACTGTATATGATGCAGCCGGAAGGTTTTGTCGATCCTCGAAACGCTAACAAAGTATGCAAGCTCCAGCGATCCATTTATGGACTGGTGCAAGCATCTCGGAGTTGGAACATTCGCTTTGATGAGATGATCAAAGCGTTTGGGTTTATGCAGACTTATGGAGAAGCCTGCGTTTACAAGAAAGTGAGTGGGAGCTCTGTAGCATTTCTCATATTATATGTAGATGACATACTCTTGATGGGAAATAATATAGAATTTCTGGACAGCATTAAGGCCTACTTGAATAAGTGTTTTTCAATGAAGGACCTTGGAGAAGCTGCTTATATATTAGGCATCAAGATCTATAGAGATAGATCGAGACGCCTCATAGGTCTTTCACAAAGCACATACCTTGATAAGATTTTGAAGAGGTTCAAAATGGATCAGTCCAAGAAGGGGTTCTTGCCTATGTTACAAGGTGTGAGATTGAGCTCGGCTCAGTCACCGACCACGGCAAAAGATAAAGAAGAGATGAGTGTCATCCCCTATGCTTCAGCCATAGGATCTATTATGTATGCCATGCTGTGTACCAGACCCGATGTAAACCTTGCCGTAAGTTTGGTAGCAAGATACCAAAGTAATCCCGGCAAGGAACACTGGACAGCGGTCAAGAATATCCTGAAGTACCTGAAAAGGACGAAGGACATGTTTCTCGTTTATGGAAGAGACGAAGAGCTCGTCGTAAAGGGTTACGTCGACGCTAGCTTCGACTCAGATCTGGATGACTCTAAGTCACAAACCGGATACGTGTATATGTTGAATGGTGGAGCAGTAAGCTGGTGCAGCTGCAAGCAGAGCGTCGTGGCGGGATCTACGTGTGAAGCGGAGTACATGGCAGCCTCGGAGGCAGCGCATGAAGCGATTTGGGTGAAGGAGTTCATCACCGACCTAGGAGTCATACCCAATGCGTCGGGGCCGATCAAACTCTTCTGTGACAACACTGGAGCTATTGCCCTCGCCAAGGAGCCCAGGTTTCACAAGAAGACCAGGCACATCAAGCGTCGTTTCAACTCCATCCGTGAAAATGTTCAAGATGGAGACATAGAGATTTGCAAAGTGCACACGGATCTGAATGTCGCAGATCCGCTGACTAAACCTCTCTCGCGTGCAAAACATGATCAACACCAGAACTCTATGGGTGTTCGATTCATCACAATGTAACTAGATTGGTGACTCTAGTGCAAGTGGGAGACTGTTGGAAATATGCCCTAGAGGCAATAATAAAAGTATTATTATATTTCAATGTTCATGATAAATGTCTTTTATTCATGCTATAACTGTATTATCCGGAAATCGTAATACACGTGTGAATACTTAGACCACAATATGTCCCTGGTGAGCCTCTAGTTGACCAGCTCGTTGTGATCAACAGATAGTCATGGTTTCCTGACTATGGACATTGGATGTCGTTGATAACGGGATCACATCATTAGGAGAATGATGTGATGGACAAGACCCAATCCTAAGCATAGCATAAAAGATCGTGTAGTTCGTTTTGCTAGAGCTTTGCCAAGTGTCAAGTATCTCTTCCTTCGACCATGAGATCGTGTAACTCCCGGATACCGTAAGAGTGCCTTGGGTGTATCAAACGTCACAACGTAACTGGGTGACTATAAAGGTGCATTACAGGTATCTCCGAAAGTAGCTGTTGGGTTGACACGGATCGAGACTGGGATTTGTCACTCCGTATGACGGAGAGGTATCTCTGGGCCCACTCGGTAATGCATCATCATAATGAGCTCAATGTGACCAAGGTGTTGGACACGGGATCATGCATTACGGTACGAGTAAAGTGACTTGCCGGTAACGAGACTGAACAAGGTATTGGGATACCGACGATCGAGTCTCGGGCAAGTAACGTACCGATTGACAAAGGGAATTGCATACAGGGTTTGATCGAATCCTCGACATCGTGGTTCATCCGATGACAACATCGAGGAGCATGTGGGAGCCATCATGGGTATCCAGATCCCGCTGTTGGTTATTGACTGAGAGCGTCTCGGTCATGTCTGCATGTCTCCCGAACCCGTAGGGTCTACACACTTAAGGTTCGGTGACGCTAGGGTTATTAGGAAGACTAGTATGTGACTACCGAATGTTGTTCGGAGTCCCGGATGGGATCCTGGACGTCATGAGGAGATCCGGAAGGGTCCGGAGGTAAAGATTTATATATGGGAAGTTGTCAAACGGACACCGGGAAGTTTCGGGGTCATACCGGTATTGTACCGGGGCCACCGGAAGGGTTCCGGGGGTCCACCGGGAGGGGCCACCCCTCCCGGGGGCCACATGGGCTGCGTGGGGCAGGGAGCCAGCCCCTGGTGGGCTGGCCGCACCCCCCTCCCTTGGGCCCATGCGCCTAGGGTTGAGGGGGGAACCCTAGAGGGGGCGCCCCCCTTGGCTTGGGGGGCAAGCCACCCTCTCCCCTCTCCCCTAGGCCGCCGCACCCCCCCTAGATGGGTTCTAGGGGGCCGGCCCCCTTCTCCCTTCCCCCTATAAATAGAGGGGTGAGGGTAGGGCAGCCGCACGACCCTCCAAGGCGCAGCCCTCCCCTCCCCAACACCTCTCCTCCTCCGTTGTGTGCTTGGCGAAGCCCTGTCGGAGTACTGCCTCTCCACCATCACCACGCCCGTCGTGCTGCCGGTGGAGCTGTCTTCCTCAACCTCTCCTTCCCCCTTGCTGGATCAAGAAGGAGGAGACGTCTCCCGTCCCGTACGTGTGTTGAACGCGGAGTTGCTGTCCGTTCAGCACTTGGTCATTGGTGATTCGAATCACGTCGAGTACGACTACATCATCACCTTGCAAGCTTCTGCACGCGATCTACAAGTGGTATGTAGATGCAAACTCTCTCCCTTGACTCGTTGCTTAGATGAACTCATAGATGGATCTTGGTGAAACCGTAGGAAAAATTTTAATTTTCTGCAACGTTCCCCTACATCGACATCTTGGGTCCGTTTCCTCGGGCGCCAGGGGGCTACCGCTACCTTTATGTTGCCACGGACAAGTTCACCATGTGGGCTGAAGTGGAGGCTGTCCGCACCATTCATGCGGGTTCCGCAGTCAAGTTCATCAAGGGCATCCTGAGCCGGTTCGGGGTGCCGAATCACATCATCACGGACAACGGTTCGCAGTTCACCAGTAACCTCTTCAAAACATACTGTGCTAACCTTGGAACGCAGATATGCTACGCTTCAGTGGCGCACCCCCGAAGCAATGGCTAGGCCGAGCGAGCCAACGCGGAGGTCCTGAGGGACCTCAAGACCAGGACATTCAAGAAGAAGCTGGAGGCTTGCGGCAGAGGTTGGTACGACGAACTGCAGTCCGTGTTGTGGTCCATCCGCACCACCGCGACCAAGCCGACTAGAGAGACCCCGTTCTTCCTGGTCTATGGAGCAGAAGCAGTCCTCCCTCACGAGGTCAGACGTCGCTCCACGCGGGTCCTGGCGCTCGACGAGGCGCAGCAGGACGCCATGCGGGGGACGGACCTCGTGCTAGGGGAGGAGCGTCGCGGGGAAGCTGCGCTGCGAGCGGCGAGGTACCAACAAGCACTGCGGCGATATCACTGCCGCAACATCCGCCCCAGGACTCTTGAGGTAGGAGACCTCGTGCTCAGGCGGGTTCTCTCCAGGGAGGGATTGCACAAGCTCTCTTCCATGTGGGAGGGCCCGTTCAAGGTTGTTCATGTTTCCAGGCCCGGCTCCGCGCGCTTGGAGACTCAGGAGGGAGTGACGGTCCAGAATACATGGAACATCCAGCACCTCCGGAGGTTCTACCCCTGAAAAGGCCCAGAGCCTGTGAAGCAAGGCGAGTGCCTGTGAAGCTATCACGTTTTGGAAAAGGCCCGGAGCCTATGAAGCAAGGCGAGTTCCTGTGAAGCTATCGCGTTTTGGAAAAGGCTCGGAGCCTGTGAAGCAAGGCGAGTGCCTGTGAAGCTATCGCGTTTTGGAAAAGGCCCGGTGCCTGTGAAGCAAGGCGAGTGCCTGTGAAGCTATCGCGTTTTGGAAAAGGCCCAGAGCCTGTGAAGCAAGGCGAGTGCCTGTGAAGCTATCGCGTTTTGGAAAAGGCCCGGAGCCTGTGAAGCAAGGCGAGTGCCTGTGAAGCTATCGCGTTTTGGAAAAGGCCCAGAGCCTGTGAAGCAAGGCGAGTGCCTGTGAAGCTATCGCCTTTTGGAAAAGGCCCGGAGCCTGTGAAGCAAGGCGAGTGCCTGTGAAGCTATCGCGTTTTTGAAAAGGCCCAGAGCCTGTGAAGCAAGGCGAGTGCCTGTGAAGCTATCGCATTTTGGAAAAGGCCCAGAGCCTATAAAGAAGGCCAACGCCTGTGAAGCTCGCCGCCCGTGACACTCTCACGTAATAATGAGTTGGGGCTGTACATGCCCCGGAGTCTCAGGAGCGCCGGCCTCAGGCCCTGGGGCTCCCTCCCACGCCCAGTGGCAGCACTGAGCTCTGCGCTGGTGAGAAGACGTCGAAGACTAGACTAGGTGTCGGACGCGGCTTTTCATTTGCTTTCCGCAGTTGGCTTGTTCCTCTTCATTTGAAGTTTTATTGAAGTTGTTGCCGTCTTTGGCTTGCGGTTCTTCGGCTTTTCACTCTCCTGCCTCGATTTCTCTTGTGCAAGGCCTCGCGAGGGGGAGAGCCGAGCGCCCTCGCGAGTGTTCCTATACTAGTCACTCAAAGAGTTCGCGACCTGGGCCCCTTACAGGAGCACCCCTCCAGTCCGTGCCCCACGGGCACCGCGACACAAACAAAGGGCCTGGGTCGGTCGCTCGCCCACGGCCGGGGCCGGGAACTATCCATGCTCGGGCACATAGCCGGAAGGTACGGTAACGAAAGCAAAATGATGATTAATAGCAATAACCCAAACACGCCCCCGCGGGGCTCCGCACTATTGTCTTTGTTACACAGGAAAAAGGGAAAAGGAAGAACAAATCCGGCGCGGCTCGCCTCACACCGGCCCGCAGGGAAGGCCCGAGCTGCCTCCGGAGCTCAGGCGGACTCCCTCTCGCGCTTCACCAGGGCGCGACGGCGGGCGGACACGTTGCCACCCCCCAAGCAGATACGACGGCGTGGAGGCTGATCGCGGCCACCGCTAGAGGAGTCGCTGCCTGAAGAAGAACCGGAGAAGCTTGAGGGACCCCGAACGCCGCCAGCCGTGCGAGCGCTGCTCTCTCCATCCTCACTAGAGCTGGGTTCCCAGTCGCGGTCGTCACCCTCGGGGCAACACCCTGCACGGTGACCATCTTCCCCAAACACCCTCACGTAGAGGGTGGCGTCGCCGTCGAACTTGAAGTGTAGTGTGCACCGACGGCTCAGGCCACGCGCGTGGGCAAACGTCTGCCAACCGCGGGCCGGGGACAGGCTCCCGGCCGCAGAGACCTCCAGAGAGACCCATGAGGCTCGGCTGCAGTAGCCGTCGGCCTGGAGCCAGAGGCCGCCCGGGGCGCCGGCCGGGAGCTCGCCGAGGAGGAAGCGAGGGAGCGGAAGCCGGGTGCTAGCCGGCTCCGCCGACCACACGATGAACTCCGGCAGCACTTCAGCAGCACGAACGCGCGGCCTGGGGGGACGCACAGCCGGAGTGCGCCCCCTGGCTGCAGCAATCCGCCCGTCGTCGTGCTGAAGATCGCCTCCACGGCCGCGGGGAGCCACCGTGGTGGCCACAGGATTCTTGCGAGGGCGCCCTCGACCGTGGTTGGGTAGGGAGAGGCGGGCTCAACCGGGCAAGCCTTCCCCTTCTCGGCGGCCGAGAACCTCCTCGACGGGGCCATGAAGAAGAAGGAGAAGCAAGGGGAGATGAACCGGAAGGGCGCACGCCGTCCCGTACTTATAGCCGGCGGAGGCCAACCGCCAACCTCCACGATCGTAGGTAATCATGACCCGTTTTGCATGCAGGGACTTGTCCATCAGTGCAGTTGTCGAGGCACCATGGGGAAGTGGAGACGCCCACATCCAATCAACCGCCACGCGGCGCCCAAGGCCGCAGGCTGTTAGGGCACGCGGCGCTTCGCTCTTGCCCTTCCGCCTCCCTGCACAGCCAAGTCCGGGCGTGCCTTGGGCCCGGGGGCTACTGTCGGTGTTCTGGGAACGGGGGTCCCCAGACTTGCCTGCCTGCAGCCTGCGGCATGGCTCAAAGGGGGGCCCAGCACGGCCCATCTTCACCAACACAAACCCAAGACCCTCGCGAGGGGCCAAGCCTCGCGAGGCGGACGACGCGAAGCTTCCTCAGGCACGGCTTCGTCAGGCTGGCTCACGAGGAGGCAGAGAGATCAAGGCGGGGTACCTCACGAGGTGCCCATGACGCAAGCCATGAAAACTCAGGGCGCCAGGCGGGTGCCAGCCCGCGCAGCGTCCTCCTTTCCTCTTTGGTGCAAAGGGGGCAAGCACAGCCGCGGAGTACCGAGGCATCAGGCAAAGGTTGCCATTTCGGTGCAACGAGACCAAGACCAGGAGGACTACGAGATGGAGGTCACCGTGGAGCCCAAGACAGTGTCACCACCAGAGCTTTGCGCAGGCAAAGACTACTTTTGTCAGGATAGCTGATACTTGTTGTCCCCCTTCAAATTAGCCCGCCATTGTTGGCTCCCTTCCCGCTCAATATTTGGGAAGAGGACCAGGGCCTCTATAAATAGGACCAACCACCCATACAGCAAGGAGGTCGGCCGGTTGGAAGCAGAGAGAGAGAGAGAGAGAGAGAGAGAGAGAAAGGCGGCTGAACTCCTCCCAGCAGTTCATCGCCCCAGCCAAGAACAGACCCTCGTGAGGCTGTTCTTCCTTGTACTGTTCATCATCAACAGCCCAAGAGGCAATCCACACACCACACACTAGAGTAGGGTATTACACCACAACGGTGGCCCGAACCAGTATAAACCATGTGTCTCTTGTGTTGTTCTTTCGATAGTTTTGATCCTGGCACGGCGGAGGGGCGCAGGTAGGTAGGAGGCGAAATCTCCGTGCGCACCCCAGTGTTCGAACCTCAAGGGTCTGCCGGAACCCGAAATCCAACATATTTACCCCCCAAGGTGTTTGCTCTACCTTGGCATGATGATGTTAGTCGTATCATGCATATGTTGCCTTGCAGTGCCTACTTTTAACAGCATGTATGTCATCTGCTTAGTTTAGACATGTTTTGTAATGCCACCTGTTTAGTTTCTATATCATATATGGGAATTATGCAGTCTCATGTCTTTTAGCCAGCCATAATATATGTGAAATGTGCAATGCCATCCTGTTTAACTAGGCATCATATATTTGAATGATATCTTGCCCATCCTTTTCTTCATTACATTTCCATTTGTCGACAATGTTTGTACATTAAACTACTCATCCTGTGAATCAGCCATTTGGGTGGGAGATGGAAAAATCTGGAGTGAAAACAAGGCCTTCAGAGCAGACAGTGCTACCTGTCGAAGCAGATCTCTTGTTGGGTCCCGATAGCTTCTCAGAGATGGATTCAGAGACAGATGACCAGTCCTATTCCCCCACTGAGGTGTATGCTCTAACTTGGCACGGTTATACTGCTCATATCATGCATACTGTGTGTTGCATTGCATAGTTTAGACATCATATACACAATATTCAACACCATGTTCTTAGTTCAGACATCATATCGAATGCCCTCTGTTGAGCATATAAATCACATATGTGAATTAAATGATGCGATTCTAATTACTTAGATAACATGTAGGTGAATTATGTCATGCGATCCTGTTTAGTTATTCATCATATCTTTGAATTATGTTATGCTATGCTATCCAGTTTAGATAGACATCATATATGTGAAATTATGGCATGCTATCCGTTTTAGTTAAACAATATACATGTCAACTATTTCATGCCCTCTTTTTTCCACACTATCTATTGCATCTGTCTCTCATACAATGTCTGTACATTCAACTATGTTTACTGTTTATCAGCCAATTGAATTGGAGTGGGTGATGCCAGTATTTAGCAGGCTAAAAACACGGTCCTCAAATAAAACAGTGCTACATCTTGGTGGAGATAGCACCCCGGTTGTACATGCACAAGAACCAGCCCTACCACACATAACCCAAACTCTCGCAGATTGTACCCCTACTACGATGGACAGAGAACCAGCTTCACCCAATCTAACCCCAACCCTAGCCGATAGTAACCCAGTTCCTGTTGACACAACACCATCTCCACCACAGAGCTCCCAAACAAGAGCAGTTAGTAAGGCAGCTCTAGTGCCCATAGGGCCAGTACTATCACAGCGAACCCCAACTCCACCAGCTAGTACACCTATTCCTGTGGAGGAAGCACAACCAGCTAGTCATAGTTTAGCATCTATCGCATTTGGTGTTGTTAAATCGTATGTGTGTATCTTCCCATCTTGGAAATATTATACTGAAGATGAAGGAAAATGCCAGTTGCAGGTGTTTTTCCAGGAGTTATGTGTAAGTAATGTTATTCATGGCAATTACTTTGCTTCTCCCCATACATCCTACCTCCATGATGGTTATAATACAGCAAATTTTCCCATTTTTCTCTATAGAGAAGGACCGATTTGGAAACTCCGGATGAGGTAACCTGTGCTAATACCTCTGCTATCTTCAAGAATGCTTGGTGGCAGTATCGGAATTACCTGAAGAAAACGTACTTCACCGGCAAAGAAACTCATCAAATTCCCTAACGTTCTCCTGAGACACATTTACTGGACGATGACTGGGAACGCCTTGTTCTGTACTGGTCCCGAACCAAGAATGTGGTAAGGTCTATGAGCTCATTTTATATTTTTAACTATTATATTCTTGCGTCTTACTGTACTCTGTTCATGTAGAACAAGTGCCTAAACCTGAAGAACAACTGTTCTAATTTAAGATTCCATTGCTACCATAGGACATAGATATATGTTTGTTTGATGCTTTTATTATGTACTAGTACTTGGCAATAGAATACTTGGTAGTTTAATCCTGTCCACCTTACTAATGAACTGGTTCACCGAAATGAGTTTCATTTACTAGTACATGCTAAACTTGTTATGTGTCTGCTTGTTTCTTCTTTTAGAATGCTGACAGAATATTGGGGAAGAGTGCCTTATTAAGCAATGGTAAAGGAAGTAATGCAGATAAGGTTCAGGATAGTGACACATCCTGTCTTGGTTTAGTGTTGGAGTTACTGGACACTACCGCTTGCGCAAGCTATTCAAACTCACTGTCTGAATCAGTTCGGTTTCTTGAGTCTCGACTACAAGCTGAAAGACATCGATCAGTTTTGCTGCGACAAGAAGCGGAAGGACTACGGAAGTCCCTAGAGCATTCAGATGCATACTTTCTGGTGCAACAGCAAGCGTTGGAGGATTTTAGCGCCAAACAGGACAAAGCTAATCAGCTTGCTAAGCTTATTGCCAGCATGGTGGATACCCAGGATAACGTTTCTTGAGCTCTTCTGAAGGTGTTTCAGTTATGCTCTTGTTTTACTGCCGCGTTTATTTGCACTGGTGGCCAATTTTGACGGCCAGTGTATATGATATGCTGCTTTGTCCCATATATTTGCACCGGTCGCGAACTTTGATGCCCAGTGGATGTAATATGTGTAATAGCCGTGATAGCCTAGCATTAGTTGCTTGCTTATTTATTTCCTTGTTATCTTGTTTATTTGTTTGCTTGTAGTCATTGCAGTTCTTTTTCCGCGGTTAACTAGTGGCTGCAATAACCTATTTTTTAAAACTAGGCCACAATAACCATGGGCTAATATTTATTGTAGTGACACTGGGCCTCCTACGGGCCGTAGAAACAGTGGGCCTTCTACGGGCCATAGAAATAGTAGGCCTTCTACGGTCCGTAGAAACAATGGGCCTTCTACGGGCCGTATCATCAATGGGCCTTATACGGGCCGTATGATCGATTGGCCAAACAAGGGCCAATAACAGGCCGCATTATGGCCGTAAACGGGCTAGAGTTGGAATCGTCCGTTCATGGGTCGACCGTAACGGGCCATCGTTAATAGGTCGTATTTGATGACGCTATGAAAACGGCCCAACATATTAACGGACCACAAACGGGCCGACTGTAACCACGGGCTGAATTTGACCCACAAGCAGAAAATGACAGTAACGGGCCATAAGTGAACGAATGCTGGAAATGAGCCCAAGAATAAATGGGCTCTGAGAAGGCCGAAAGATAACATGGGCTGGAAACGGCCCAACAGAATAACGGGCCATTAATGGGTATAAAGTGATACACTATTCATTACAGGCCAGTTTCACCACGGGCCGTTAATGGGTGTAAAGTGATACACTGTTCATTACGGGCTAGTTTCACCACGGGTCGTTAATAGGCCAAGAGTTACATAGGGCCTCATATGGGCCGAAAGACGTCATCGGCCATACATGGGCTAGTAGTGAAAATGGGCTGGAATCATATTGGATGGCCCAGATGACGCTACTGGGCCTAATTCGGATAGGGCGTAATGGGCCTTGGGTTAGCGGGCTGTAAATGGGCTATATGCGAACAGGCCGTTAACAGGCTTTCCATGGGCCGGCCCGCCACCTTTTAACCAAGTCAAACGGGCCGGCCTTTTCACAAGAATGGGCCTCTGTTGGGCCGTGCCACGTGTCAACGTATCATAGGCGCCTTCCGTCCAATGAGTGGTTGACATTTGTCCCAACGATGAGACGACATGTGTTTCCTCTAGCCAATGATGATTTACACGTGGAAAATCCCCATTGGTCGGGGCTGTTAACGGGTTATCGGATCCAAAACCCGACCCGATAGCTTAACGGAGTTCTGTTACGGTGGATGCCACATGTTGGTCACCCTTGACGAAAGCACTTCTGTGACGCGCGATTTATCGTCATGGAAGTGGACACTTCCGTGATGATAATTTTGGTAATGTCATGGAACACTTCTACGACAACACAGGTATGACTATCTTGATTCTGTCATAAATTTGTCATGGATGTACATGCATGACAAAAAAGCGACCTACTGTGACAAACACGTATCATCACGAAAGTGTATTTTTTTGTAGTGGCCCCCCTCGGGGAACCCCCCCCCCCAGGTGCTGCTCTGACCCATCCTGGGTGTTCTGGTCCATAAAAATCTCCAAAAAATTTCGCGGTGTTTGGACTCCGTTTGATATAGATTTCCTGCGATGTAAAAAACAAACAAAAAACAACAACTGACACTAGGCACTGGGTCAATAGGTTAGTCCCAAAAAATGATATAAATTTGCTATAAAATGATTGTAAAACATCCAAGAATGATATAACAGCATGAATACTTCATAAATTATAGATACGTTGGAGACGTATCAGCATCACCAAGCTTAATTCCTACTCATCTTCGAGTAGGTAAATGATAAAAGAAATAATTTATGAAGTGTGAATGCTAGCAAAGTAAATAGGATTGATCAATGATAATTTCGATCACTTTTCCTAGCATCATAACAACAACTCTTTCTTATAAAACTTCTCATGTTAAAGTAGCAACCAATTCACATGTTAAGGTTCAAACAATGAATTCTCTTGAAACTCAACAACATATGTTCTCAGTCACCAAGCAATTGCAATTCAACTTATTCAACACAGTTTAAGTAAGAACTCCACATACTCAACCATCATATAGTCTTCTATGATTGCTAACACTCACCGCATGCACATGAGCAAAACATTTCAACCAGACACATAGAAAGATAGGGGCTTATTGTTTTGCCTCCCAACGTATTCACCTCAAGGGTGATGTCAACAATAATAACTCATGCTACCCATATCCAGCTGGATATATGTGCCTAGATCTTTCCTCGCCACATGATGCTTGCCAAAAGAGAAAAATAAAAAGGGAATACAGAGAAAAACTTTGACTCTTTGCATAAAAGTAAATACTAAAAAGTAAAAGATAGGCCCTTCGCAGAGGGAAGCAGAGATTGCCATGCTCTTATTTGTGTGTATGCTCAACCCCTTAGTGCAAAAGAACATCACGTTGTATTGCCCCTTATGATAGAAACCTTTATTATGCAGTATGTCGCTTTTATTCTTTGCCATCACAAGTTCGTACAATGCTCAATTTTCTCTTACACTAAGTGATCTAACACTTTTAGAAGCAATTTTTATTGCCTTATTGCACCGATGACAACTTACTTGAAGGATCTTATTCAATCCTTAGGTAGGTATGGTCGACTCTTGAAAATAAGATTTGGGTTTAAGGGTTTTTGGATGCACAAGTAGTATCTCTACTTGGTGCGGAATTTTCGGCTAGCAAAGATGGGGGGCAAGCACCACATGTTGAAGGATCTATGACAATATAACTTCTATGTGAATATGAACAAACATAAACCATTACGTTTTCTTCCTTGTCCAACGTCAGCAATTTTGGCATATAATATTTTGATGGGGGCTCACAATCACAAAAGATTTCCATGATAGTGTATTTTATGTGAAAGTTCTCTTTCTTATACTAATTATTCATGAATTGCGTGTATGACCAATATTGTGATTGCCAGGCCTCAAAAGATTTCAGTTTCTAAAACCAATGTGAAGCTACCACTAGGCATGATATGATTTCAACTTCATGACATCAATTTATTCAACAATTTACTCATAGGATATAAGTGAAGCACAAGAGTAAATGACAAGCTACTCCAAAAAGATATAAATGAAGACCATGAGCATAATATTTATTTCTCTCAAATTAATTTAAGTGAAGCAAGAGAGAATTTCTTCAAAAATACTAAAGCACATCGTGCTCAAAAAGATATAAGTGAAGCACTAGAGAAATTCCATAGAAAAGAGCTTCGTTGACGGGATATGAATGCCGCTTACTTAGCCTCCCTGGAAACTATTTAAGGACTCTATTTTATTTAAAGACTTTCAAATCTAAGTATTTTATTCCTAGCTGTTGGGCCCGCGCGTGTTAAGTGGAATCGCATTTGGTAAACTACGTTTTCGTTTACTAAAAGCGTACTTCTCTATGCCTTCTGTTAAGAATACGCTTTCATTACTGCGGAAACGTATTTCTAAAAATGCGCCTTCTATTTTTCAGCCGCCGGCCAAATCAGTTAACCAGTGGACGTTCACCTGTTAGCGCAGAAAAATAATACTTTTTATTTATTTTCTGCCTAATGAACGAACGGCCGTACCTTTTTGCTCGTAACCCCGATTGGGGTGATTCCAACTCCCACATCTTCGTCTCGTCGAGCCCGTTCTATTCCTACCTTTTTCAATATGGTTTAACATACTGTAAATGACCTTATTGCCCTTGCCCCTAATCAGCCCCCTCCGAGAGAGAAACTTTTCCGGTGATTCCTTCCGCAATCTTTCTACACCCCTCCCCGGTGTATTCTTCATTCCCAGGCAAGCCACATCACCCACTTGCATGATGGACATGTAGTATCCATGATTTTCAACTTTAATATTTAATAAATGTCTACTTGTTTTGATACGGTTATTGTTGTTTCGGTGGTGCTTATGGATTTGTGTTCACTTTCATGCTATGTTTTTATGCATCTGGTTATCATGTACTAGTTGCTAGTATTTCTCTCATATGCCATGCTTGGTAGTATTACATGTTGGTGTTGGTCATGTTCTTTGGAGCATGACTATCGTCTGCTACCGAGTACCGTGATTATGCATGTTCATTGGCATCTGATATGTCTCCGTCGTATCTATAATTTTTTATTGTTCCATGCCAATATTATACAACTTTCATATACTTTTGGCAACTTTTTATACTATTTTTGGGACTAACATACTAATCCAGTGCCCAGTGCCAGTTCATATTTGTTGCATGTTTTATGTTTCATAGAAACCCCATACAAAACGGAGTCCAAACGGAATAAAAACGGACGGGGAATATATTTGGAATATTTGTGAAATATGGGAAGAAGAATCAACGCGAGAAGGTGCCCGAGGGGCCACGAGGCAGGGGGGCGCCTGCCCCCTGGGCGCGCCACTGACCCTCGTGGGCCCCCCGTAAGGCAGTTGCTGCTCTTCTTTGGCCGCAACAAAGCTAATTTTTGGAGAAAAATCTGGGCGAAGGTTTCAGTCCAATCGGAGTTACGGATCTCCGGATATATAAGAAACGGTGAAAGGGCAGAATCCCAAGACGCAGAAATAGAGTGAGATAGAGGGACAGATCCAATCTCGGAGGGGCTCTCACCCCTCCCATGCCATGGAGGCCATGGAGCAGAGGGGAAACCCTTCTCCCATCTAGGGAGAAGGTCAAGGAAGAAGAAGAAGAAGGGGGCTTATTGACACCAGATTTTGGCACGGTCAAGAACTTAATTAATATGGTCTCAAATGGAGAAGCGATCTACATAAAAAAAAGTTTCATATTATCGATATGAACATCTTTGAAGTTTGGGCCATCGCCATCCGATCTCATCTCGAAGGCCAAAGTTATGTTTGAAACACTGAGATTTTGTATTCAAAACACTATTCGGCTCATTGCGCCCACAAGATCGCCTCGTATGGAAAAATAATCTACATGGATTGTCTTTGTCTCGTCGAAACGATCGATTTCGATATAAAAATCGTTCCAATCCGAGTACGTATGCAAAAGTTAGAGCCATCGGAATGCAGCTCTCTCAAGAGATAGAAAATGGCGCGCCCCACAAGACGCCATGTCTGATGGTTAGCGCGAGTATAGCCTGTTTTGCGTGAGCTAGCGCAAATAATAGCCTGTTTTGCACGAGCGATTTGACCCTTAGATGACCTCTGATCAAAAACCGTTCAACATGAAAGTTGTTCGTCTCGTCGAAACAGTCAAGATTGCTTGTGGACTCGTTTCCATCCGAGCTCGTTCACCACCACAAAAAAGACCCACAAGGTGCAGCCAGTTTAAACGAAACAATTTTGGAAAGTTCGGATAAAACCAATCCGAATTTGACTAGGGTTTTGGACGTGAATCGCCTTTTCCTTGCACGTAAAGTCCAGCCGCCTCTTATATACCTAAGGGGTGACGGCCGATTGAACAACACACAATTGGTCAAATCATCTACCACTTTTTATCTTTTATCTTTTCTCCTTAATTCTAGTTCTTCTTCTTCCTCGTTCTTCGTCTGTTCTTCTTGTTGCAGGGCGGCGAACCTCGAGGCCTAGGTGCGATCAGGTTGACCTAGGGCAGCCCATAGCCACCACACGCCCAGACGGGGTCCCTCCCGAACGTGTGGGGCTTCGGGTCAACAAAAGCACTCACCGGATTGCCTGCGTACTGCGCTTCCGGCCGGATCTCCTTCGACGTGAGCTGCGGTGCATCATCCTCGGCGTTGGAGGTACACGGTGACGTGTTCGTGTGCGAACACACTTTTTGGCGACTCCGCTAGGGACGAAGCTTTGAACGGTTTCCAACCTGTTCTTGTTATGAAGAGATCATCATGAAGTTGCTGCAATCTACAAAGGTAATATGAATACCCAATTCCCCTCTGTAGATGCAAATAATCCATATGTTGTTGCTGGATCACCTAATGAGCATAATGTATTGGCTAGCCCTAGTTTTATCAATCATGCATCTAATTATGCGCAAGGGCCGATGCAAAACAATCTTCATGCTTCAAATTCTTATGATTTTAGCAACGTACAACATATGTATCCAAACTCTCATGCATCGGCATCCCCAAAAATCCATATGCCGATGAACAACATGATGTGTTTGGTTAATCAATTTGAAACACCTCATGTTAAAATTTTCAATAGTATACAAGAAATTGTTTCACCTTTTTATTCATCGGCAACTAATTTGCAATATGTGAATCCAACCATGCCGATGGATGGGAGAATCCGCCATGCTACTACTAGCTATTCGGCCAATTACTCTCAACCGTCATATGCTACACCTCATGTTAGTAATTTTTCAGCACCATACACAACTGTAGATGTTCATAATTCGGCTTCACACCTTCCTGGTTATAGCCGAATAAATGTAAATTAGAGGTTGTGCCCAATATTGTAGAAGATGAGGTAGTAGTGGCTGCATTGAAGAGTTTAGCCCAAAATAACAGGATTAGTGCTCTTTGCCTTGAACAACATGAAAAGGGGCTATTTCCTGATTATGCCGCAATAAAATCTAGAGTTTTGCAAGAAGATGATTCTTTGCCTATTGATAAAATTGGCGAGCAAAAATATGGTTTTACAACAATGCATATGCCTTCACCTAGTACTACATCATATTATACACCCCCTACACTATTGCAAAATTTAGGCAACACCCGTGTGTCATTGCCGAAAGAATCTAAAAACATTGGGGGGCAATCATGTCCGAAGTGGGATGAAATTGAGAAAAAGCTTAAAGCCAACTTTGCCGCTAGCCGCCAGAAACAAATAGAAAAAGAATTGGCTCAGATAAAAAGAATTGCCAATTGGTAGTATCAATGAAAAGAAGGATGATTCGGAACTTGAAACTGCTTCGGTTGAAAAAGCCGAATCAAGTAGTATATATTACGAATCCATCAAATCCAAAAAGGCAAGCATTATTGAGAAAGGGCATGGCAAGCATAGCAAAACAACCATGCTTGATTTTTCTGAAGTTAATGGAACCTACTTCCTGCCCTATGAATTTCGTGCCATAGAAATTGACAAGCCTCAAGGACAAGAGCAAGTAGCCAAACAAAGTTCGGTTGATAAGGATCTTCAAGGTAATGATGCATGGAATAAAGAAAAAGATGATGAAAAGGTGTTGGAGTGTCATCCAAAGATGAAGCTAGATATTGTTCAAGTCACACCACCATCATGCTCTCCCAACGTATTTGAAGAGGTATGCATAGCGAGTAATTTACCTATTTTCATATTTGGTCACGATTTCATTATTTATGCATCTATAAGAAATATTCTCGTAAGTAATTTTGAAAGACTAATGAAGAAGGGTAATTTACTTGTTAGCAATAAAATTGTTATAGAACATATCGGTCAAGCCATTGCGCCATTTATAAAGACCGATAATGACTTATTGTTACAGCCAAAGCTTTCCCCGTTGCTTTGTCTAAAATTCATATCTAGTTTGGTAGCTTTGCTTATTTCTTACTTGGCTTACACTTGGTCTCAATTGAGACATGTATGTTCTAACTATTTTCGTTTCAGAAATTTAAAGCCAAGGTTAAAATCTTTTGAGCAAACTGATGCCAGTATAGTTTCTTATCTAAAGACATTGGAGATAAAGTGCAAAACACAATGCATAGCCGAATGGGGTGATTCAAAATCTGAACCATTCGTTTGCTTAACTCCAAAGCCGTTCTCACAACAAGATCGGATAGAAAATAAAAAAATTACCTTCAATTCCAGTATGTGTGATCAAATCTTTGATTTATTGTTGAGAAATAATTATATTAGAATTCTTCATCACCATGTTGAGCCATTTGTCCAGGGACGAATGTATTTTAAGTTGCATGATTTGTCCAAGCATAATTTTGAGGATTGCAACATGTTTCGTCAAATAGTTAAATCGGTCATTGATAAAGGACGATTAAAATTTGTTGAGACACCAACAGATAACGAGTCTATTCCAATTGGTCCTGATGGCAAAAGGTTTTTGCATCGGCTGCTTCAAGCCGATCCATTTAAAGAGAAGGTAAAAACTACAGGTGATGGGATCGAGCTTTCAAGTAATCAAGTTGTTGAAGAGCATAATGAACAAAATTTTGAGGGCGAGAATTCCATCGAAGCTACAATGGAGACACCAAGGACTGGGGGGCAGCAAGCAAATCCAATGATCGACGAAATCAAACCAAAATAAAACAAAGGCCGAAATAAGCGCAAGTGTAAGAGATCAAAAATCACCTTCGCTGAACTATTGGATAAATATCAAAAGAAGAGTGAAGAGAAGAATACTTATCGGCCAAATCATGCAAAGAAACCAAGATCACCCCCAAGGCGCAAATATGACGATTGGTATTGGCAAAGTGAGAATTTTAATGCAACATATTAATATCCTTATTTTAGGCAGCCGATGCCAATGCCGTGGATGCCTCCCTATGCTCATATAGATCCATATCCATCATGGGACAGGTATGATACAAGGGCACATTGTCCATCTTATTTTAGACCATCTCACCAATATTATGCAGCTCCGGGAAGATCAACATTTGAACAATCACATGTTAAAGACCGTTTCAATCCTAAGGAATCGGTCCAGAGCTCAAGGAAGAAGAAAGAGGTGGTCAAGCAAGTTTACCGTGTTAAAAGAGATGGTCGTAAGAGTGCAACTTCAGATTTGACCTCAAATGAAAAGGAGCCAATTAATGTGTTGACATTGGCTACTAAAGACAATGAGACAAAGCAACCAATTATTGAGAGTCGAAGTGCCAAATCTGAAGAAAAGAAGTTGAGAGTGCACAAGGCCAAAAAGGAATTGCCATTGGTCAAAATAGAGTCACAGTCGAGATGCCTGCTCGGCTTATCGTATTGGCAAAATAAGAAATTACAAAAACTTAGTGCACAAGAACTTGAAGAAAGGAACATGGCATGGGTTCCCAAAGGAAGTGCTCAAAATAAGAATTATGTGCAAGCTTTCATTACAAGAAGTGCGGCAAAGTTAACGAAGGAAAAGAGTGAAAACTATGAAGGACCAAGCCGAAGCTTTCAACATCTTTGGTCTACACATTATCCATATTCTTCAACTATGCCATTAATGCCTATGCCATGAAATTCGTCATCAGGGATGATTATTAACCCTCAATGGGCTTATTTTAATCCATGGATGCAATATAATTTCTTATGTCATGAAAGGGTATTACCAAGTCACGATACATTTGATTAGCTACAAGTTTGTTGTTGATCCAAAGGGCCGAAATACTTGATTTGTCATTTCATTTGTTTATTTCGGCTATATGTGCTTTGAATGAAATTTACATGGTAATGGCCGATATTTATCTGTCGTCCTAAGAGTATGTCAATGCATGGCCGGTGTAGTATTCTAACATCGTCCTTAGTTCGATTGGAGAGCGAGACAAGATATGTGCTCATGGAAATTTATATGTATGCCTATATTACGATTGAATGGAGTTGAGACATCATGACCGATGTCATTGAATATATGCTACATAGACCAATTCATAGTTGCGGAATTGGTTAGTGGGCTTATACTTTGTTTGGATATGATTTGGCTTATGCATCTTTGAGATCTATAAAATGCCAAATCATAGCTGATTTTATTACTGAACATCAAATTAATGTCATCCATAATATTGATATTAGCCTTGTCTCTCTAGTACTATAGTGATTATGTTTTGATGGTTCAATTCATAGCAATGGCCAAATGTTGGTGTTGTTTATATATCTCTGTATGGTACTATTTTTGAAGCCTCATGCCGCTTAGAATATTTTTATGCACGATTAATCAATGCTGAATATGCATTGTTATTCGGATTGACTCTTTTACTTGCTATAGGTGCTATACATATTGAGACTTTTGATGATTCATTATGAGTAGTGCAACAAATATCCAAGGGTTATCAATGTTTTGACGAATCACTTATAGTTTATCTTGGGGTATGTCTAGATGCAAAATTTACCTTGGGTTGCAATTCAATATTTCATATATTTAGACATGACAACTGGAGAGAGTTGGCATAGCAAGCATCCGGCTACCATGTCCGTCATGGTGTATTGCACATCTATCAATAGCCAATGCTTATTCTTGCCAACATAGGTAAGGCCGAATTGGAGCTCACCGCCTCGGCCACTAATGAAACTTTTATGCAGGCAAAGCAAGGATTGGAGGAAGTTCATTCTTGATTGTTTGCAAAATCCTAGCGAAAGGGTAAATAATATGGTTCGGAGGATGGCTTTGAGATACATATCTATGGAACATTGTCATCGGATTGTTATATAAGTTGAGAAGTTTTCACCCAAGTTGCATCAAGAGGTTCAAATAAGCAACGACTGATATATGACTATCGTCCTAAGCAAAGACATGGCCGATAAATAACTATCGCCCTTAGCACAAACATGGCCGATACATAATTATCGTCATGAGAAATATAAATGGCCGATGAGTGTTGACATCATCCTTAGAACAAATACATTGCAAATTATTTTTCGGCAGGTAAGTTTTGCCGAAAAACAGGGGGGCATGTGTTGCCACCAGATTTTGCCACGGTCAAGAACTTAATTAATATGGCCTTAAATGGAGAAGTGATCTGCATAAAAAAAAGTTTCGTATTGTTGATATGAACATCTTTGAAGTTTGGCCCATTACCATCCGATCTCATCTCGAAGGCCGAAGTTGTGTTTGAAATACTGAGATTTTGTATTCAAAACACTATTCGGCTCATTACACCCAAAAGATCGCCTCGTATGGAAAAATGATCTACACGGATTGTCTTCGTCTCGTCGAAACGATCGATTTTGATATAAAAAAAGTTCCAACCCGAGTCCGTATGCAAAAGTTAGAGCCATCGGAATGCAGCTCTGTCAAGAGGCAGAAAATGGCGCGCCCCACAAGATGCCATGTCTGATGGGTAGCGCGAGTATAGCCTGTTTTGCGCGAGGTAGCGCAAATAATAGCCTGTTTTACAAGAGCGATTTGGCCCTCAAGATGACCTCTGATCAAAAAATGTTCAACATGAAAGTTGTTCGTCTTGTTGAAATGGTCAAGATTGCTTTTGGACTAGTTTCCGTCCGAGCTCGTTTACCACCACAAAAAGACCCACAAGGTGCAGCCACTTTAAACCGAACAGTTTTGGAAAGTTCGGATAAAACCAATCCGAATTTGACTAGGGTTTTGGACGTGAAATCAAGACTTCTCCTTGCACGGGAAGTACAGCCACCTCTTATATACCTAAGGGGTGACGGCCTATTGAACAACACACAATCGATCAAATCATCTACCACTTTTTATCTTTTATCTTTTCTCCTTAATCCTAGTTCTTCTTCTTCCTCGTTCTTCGTCTGTTCTTCTTGTTGCAGGGCGGTGAACCTCGAGGCCCTAGGGGCGATCAGGTCGACCTAGGGCAGCGCATAGCCGCCGCATACCCAGACGGGGTCCCTCCCGGGCATGTGGGGCTTCGGGTCAACAAAAGCACCCACCGGATTGCCTGCGTACCGCGCTTCCAACCGGGTCTCCTTCAATGTGAGCTGCGGTGCATCACCCTCGGCATTGGAGGTACACGGTGACATGTTCGTGTGCGAACAGGGCTCTCTATCCCTCGCTTTTGGTGGCGCCGGAACGCCGCCGGGGCCATCATCATCACCACGATCTTCACCAACACCTACGCCATCTTCACCAACATCTCCATTACCTTCCCTCCTCTATCTATAGCGGTCCACTCTCCCGCAACCCGTTGTACCCTCTACTTGAACATGGTGCTTTATGCTTCATATTATTATGCAATGATGTGTTGCCATCCTATGATGTCTGAGTAGATTTTTGTTGTCCTGTCGGTGATTGGTGAATTACCATGATCGATTTAATTTGCTTGTGGTTATGTTGCTTTCCTTTGGTGCCCATCATATGAGTGTGCATGTGGATCACACCATAGGGTTAGTTGTATGTTGATAGGACTATGTATTGGGGGGCAAGAGTGACAGAAGCTTCAACCTAGCATGGAAATTGATGCATACGGGGTTGAAGGGGGACCAACCTAGTTGATAGGACTATGGTTGGGTTTTACCTTAATGAACGTTAGTAGTTGCGGATGTTTTCTAATAGTTCCAATCATAAGTGCATAGAATTCCAAGTCAGTGATGACATGCTAGCAGTGGCCTCTCCCACATAAAACTTGCTATCGGTCTAGTAAAGTAGTAAATTGCTTAGGGACAATTTCGCAACTCCTACCACCACTTTTCCACACTCGCTATACTAACTTTATTGATTTTTTGTATAGAACAGCCCCTAGTTTTTATTTACATGCTCTTTATATTCTTGCAAACATATCCCATTACACCTACAAAGTACTTCTAGTTTCATACTTATTCTAGGTAAAGCAAACGTTAAGCGTGCGTAGAGTTGTATCAGTGGTCGATAGAACTTGAGGGAATATTTGTTCTACCTTTTGCTCCTCGTTGGGTTCGACACTCTTACTTATCGAAAGAGGCTACAATTGATCCCCTATACTTGTGGGTTATCAAGACCTTTTACTGGAGCCGTTGCCAGGGAGCAATAGCGTGGGGTGAATATTCTCATGTGTGCTTGTTTGCTTTATCACTAAGTAATTTTTATTTGCTGTTCGAAGTTGTTCTCTATCTTTAGTTATGGATATGGAACATGAAATACCAAAAAAATTAGGTGTACCTGCTACTCATGGAGATGGGAAACCTCCTAAAACCGTCGATGCTGGTTATGTGAAAAATATTATGTACTACTTTGATAATCCTGAGAAAACCCCATTCAATTATGTAATGGGAGACACGTTGGATCAACGTGAATACTTTAGGGATTATCGTTTGACTCAAAAATGGAAACTATTATGGGATCAAATTCATATGTTGCATTGGTATGCTCAGGAACTATACTTGAGATATGACTATACTTGTTGCTCTAGGATGAAGGCTCCACACCTTCCCTTTTCATGCAAATTTAATGATGATAAAACCTTGGCATCTTATGTTAATGGTATATATGATTACTATGATGTGGAACAAATAGAAGAATTTGTTGCTTTTATGGGTGCTTATGAAATTGAATCTTTGTTTAAACAGTGTGAAAATCTTGATGATGCTGTCCAAGAAGAGACTAATATTTTGCGGGAGTCTATGGAAGAAGAAATTAATGACATTGTGAGCTCATTGGATGAAAATGATAAGGAGGAGAGCGAAGAACAAAAGGAGGAAGGGCAGATTGATCACCCGTGCCCACCTTCTAATGAGAGTTACTCTTCAACTCATATATTGTTTAATTTCCCTTCGTGCTTACCGAAGGATGGTTGCTATGATGACTGTTATGATCCCGTTGATTCTCTTGAAATATCCCTTTTTGATGATGCTTGCTATGCTTGTGGCCAAGATGCCAATATGAATTATGCTTATGGATATGAACTTGATATAGTTCCTTATGTTAAACATGAAATTGTTTCCATTGCACCCACGCATGATAGTCCTATTATCTTTTTGAATTCTCTGAACTACACTATATTGGAGAAGTTTACCCTTATTAAGGATTATATTGATGGGTTGCGTTTTACTATTACACATGATGATTTTGATAGATATAATATGCATGTGCTTGCTGCTCCTACTTGCAATTATTATGAGAGAGGAACTATATATCCGCCTCTTTATGTTTCCAACACGAAAAAATGCAAGAAACTGTTTATACTATCCATTGGCCTTTACTTTGTGTGCATGAATTGTTCTTTTATGACATGCCGATGAGTAGGAAGAGAGTTAGACTTTATCATTACATGATATATGTTACTTCGTGCTCACTACTAAATTAAAAATCATTGTTAATTAAAATTGGCTTTGATATACCTTGGGATCCGGGTGGATCCATTACTTGAGCACTATATGCCTAGCTTAATGGCTTTAAAGAAAGTGCTGCCAGGGAGACAACCTGGAAGTTTTAGAGACTCATTTATTTCTGTTGTGTGCTTTTATAAGGTTTAAAAATAAAAATAATGTGCCAAGGTTTGCCTTTAAAATGTTTACATTGCTTGTTGGTTTGTGCGGTGCAGAACAGAAACTTTGGCTGTAGTGCGCGATTTTACATTTTTGACTGGAACATCAAACAAATCTGACACTTTTTGCACTGTCTTTCTATACAAATTTTACATTTTTCCTAATTATTTCAGAATTTTTGGAGTATCATAAGTATGGTGAATGTTCAGATTATTACAGACTGTTCTGTTTTAGACAGATTATGTTTTTGATGCATAGTTTGCTTGTTTTGATGAAACTATCGATTTATATCAGTGGATTAAGACCTGGAAAAGTTATATTACAGTAGCTAAAATGCAAAAACAAAATATGAATTGTTTTGAAATAGTACTCAGAGTAGTGATTTTCTTTATTATACAAATGGATCTTACCGAGTTTTCTGTTGAGTTTTGTGTGGATGAAGTGTTCGAAGATCGAGGAGGTCTCAATGTGAGGAGAAGGAGGAGAGGCAAGAGCTCAAGCTTGGGGATGCCCAAGGCACCCCAAGTAAATATTCAAGGATACTCAAGAGTCTAAGCTTGGGGATGCTCCAGAAGGCATCCCATCTTTCTTCAACAACTATCGGTATGTTTTCAGATTCGTTTCGTTCATGCGATATGCGCAAATCTTGGAGCGTCTTTTGCATTTAGTTTTCATTTTTATTTTATCCACCATGCTCGTATGATATAGTACTTGGTTGATTTATAGAATGCTCTTTGCACTTCACTTAAATCTTTTAAGTATGGCTTTATAGAATGCTTCATGTGCTTCGCTTATATCATTTGAAGTTTGGATTGCCTGTTTCCCTTCACATAGAAAACCGCCATTTGTAGAATGCTCTTTTGCTTCACTTATATTTGTTAGAGCGTGGGCATATCTTTTGTACAAAGAATTAAACTCTCTTGCTTCACTTATATCTATTTGGAGTGTTGACAGGAACTGGTCATTCACATGGTTAGTCACAAAATCCTAAATAAAACTTGTAGATCACTGAATATGATATGTTTTGATTCCTTGCAATAGTTTTGCGATATAATGATGGTGATATTAGATTCATGCTAGTGGGTAGTTGTGGATTGTAGAAATACTTGTGTTTAAGTTTGTGATTCCCGTAGCATGCACGTATGGTGAACCGTTATGTGATGAAGTCGGAGCATGATTTATTTATTGATTGTCTTCCTTATGAGTGGCGGTCGGGGACGAGCGATGGTATTTTCCTACCAATCTATCCCCCTAGGAGCATGCGTGTAGTACTTTGTTTCGGTAGCTAATAGACTTTTGCAATAAGTATGTGAGTTCTTTATGACCAATGTTGAGTCCATGGATTATACGCACTCTCACCCTTCCATCATTGCTAGCCTCTTTGGTACCGTGCATTGCCCTTTCTCACCTCGAGAGTTGGTGCAAACTTCGCCGGTACATCCAAACCCCGTGATACGATACGCTCTATCACACATAGGCCTCATTATATCTTCCTCAAAGCACCCACCATACCTACCTATCATGGCATTTCCATAGCCATTCCGAGATATATTGCCATGCAACTTCCATCATCATCATATACATGACTTGAGCATTTATTGTCATATTGCTTTGCATGATCGTAAGATAGCTAGCATGATGTTTTCATGGCTTGTCCGTTTTTTGATGTCATTGCTATGCTAGATCATTGCACATCCCGGTACATCGCCGGAGGCATTCATATAGAGTCATATATTTGTTCTACTATCGAGTTGTAATATTGAGTTGTAAGTAAATAAAAGTGTGATGATCATCATTATTAGAGCATTGTCCCATGTGAGGAAAGGATGATGGAAGCTATGATTCCCTCACGAGTTGAGATGTGTCTCCGGACTTTACAAAAAAAAGAGGCCAAAGAAGCCCACAAAAAAAGAGGCCAAAGAAGTCCACCAAAAAAACAAAAAGATGAGAGAAAAGAGGGAAGGGACAATGTTACTATACTTTTACCACACTTGTGCTTCAGAGTAGCACCATGTTCTTCATATAGAGAGTCTCTTGAGTTATCACTTTCATATACTTGTGGGAATTTTCATTATAGAACTTGGCTTGTATATTCCGATGATGGGCTTCCTCAAATGCCTGATGTCTTCATGAGCAAGCAAGTTGGATGCACACCCACTTAGTTTCCTGTTTTAGCTTTCATACACTTATAGCTCGTAGTGCATCCATTGCATGGCAATCCCTACTCCTCACATTGACATCAATTGATGGGCATCTCCATAGCCTGTTGATTAGCCGCGTCGATGTGAGACTTTCTCCCTTTTTGTCTTCTCCACACAACCTCCACCATCATATTCTATTCCACCGATAGTACTATATCCATGGCTCACGCTCATGTATTGCGTGGAAGTTGAAAAGGTTTGAGAACATCAAAAGTATGAAACAATTGCTTGGCTTGTCATCGGGATTGTGCATGATTTGAATATTTTGTGTGGTGAAGATGGAGCATAGCCAAACTATATGATTTTGTAGGGATAACTTTCTTTGGCCATGTTATTTTGAAAAGACATGATTGCTTTATTAGTATGCTTGAAGTATTATTATCTTAATGTCAAATGATAGATTGTTTCTTTGAATCGCTCGTGTCTTAATATTCATGCCATGATTAGATTACATGATCAAGATTATGCTAGGTAGCATTCCACATCAAAAATTATCTTTTTTATCATTTACCTACTCGAGGAAGAGCAGGAATTAAGCTTGGGGATGCTGATACATCTCTGTCGTATCTATAATTTTTGATTGTTCCATGCCAATATTATACAACTTTCATATACTTTTGGCAACTTTTTATACTATTTTTGGGACTAACATATTGATCCAGTGCCCAGTGCCAGTTCCTGTTTGTTGCATGTTTTATGTTTCGCAGAAACCCCATACCAAACGGAGTCCAAACGGAATAAAAACGGACGGAGAATATTTTTGGAATATTTGTGAAATATGGGAAGAAGAATCAACACGAGAAGGTGCCCGAGGGGGCCATGAGGCAGGGGGTGCGCCCCTAACCCTCGTGGGCCCCCCGTGGGGCGGTTGCTGCTCTTCTTTGGCCGCAAGAAAGCTAATTTTCAGAGAAAAATCTAGGTGAAGGTTTCAATCCAATCGGAGTTACGGATCTCCGGATATATAAGAAACGGTGAAAGGGCAGAATCCCAGGACGCAGAAATAGAGAGAGAGACGGAGAGACAGATCCAATCTCGGAGGGGCTCTCGCCCCTCCCATGCCATGGAGGCCATGGACCAGAGGGGAAACCCTTCTACCATCTAGGGAGAAGGTCAAGGAAGAAGAAGAAGAAGGGGGGCTCTCTCCCCCTCGCTTCTGGTGGCGCCGGAACGCCGCCGGGGCCATGATCTTCACCAACACCTACGCCATCTTCACCAACATCTCCATGACCTTCCCCCCTCTATCTACAGCGGTACACTCTCCCGCAACCCGCTGTACCCTCTACTTGAACATGGTGCTTTATGCTTCATATTACTATCCAATGATGTGTTGCCATCCTATGATGTCTGAGTAGATTTTCGTTGTCCCTTGGGTGATTGGTGAATTACTATGATTGATTTAATTTTCTTGTGGTTATGTTACTGTCCTTTGGTGCCCATTATATGAGCGCCCACGTGGATCACACCATAGGGTTAGTTGTATGTTGATAGGACTATGTATTGGAGGGCAAGAGTGACAGAAGCTTCAACCTAGCATAGAAATTGATGCATACGGGATTGAAGGGGGACCAATATATCTTAATGCTATGGTTGGGTTTTACCTTAATGAACGTTAGTAGTTGCGGATGCTTGCTAATAGTTCCAATCATAAGTGCATAGAATTCCAAGTCAGGGATGACATGCTAGAAGTGGCCTCTCCCACATAAAACTTGCTATCGGTCTAGTAAAGTAGTCAATTGCTTAGGGACAATTTCACAACTCCTACCACAACTTTTCCACACTCTCTATACTAACTTTAGTATTTTTAATATGTTCTTGCATGGTATTTATTTATGACGCTAGTAGTCATGATATGCTCATAGGTAATGTTATGCTCGTCAGTATGCCATGCTCAATCGAGTATATGATTCATTGTGGTTATGCTCGATGATTATGTTGCACCTCCATGCTTATATTGATATCATGCTCATGCATTGTAGTTGCATCATGTTGTTTTAATATGACTCAACTTATTACATTCAAGTTTAACCGGACTTAAATGAACTTGAACAACTGTTGGCTGAGTCATGGTGCCACCATATCGAGCTGACCAGTGCAGCCACATTTGCCTTTTATGGGAAGGTCCTAACTGGGTCTATTGTCATAACTCTCGCCGGTGCTTCCAATGAGGGAAGTGTCAATGTCAAAACTAGCGGATCTTGGGTAGGGGGTCCCGAACTGTGCGTCTAAGGCAGATGGTAACAGGAGGCAGGGGACATGATGTTTACCCAGGTTCGGGCCCTCTTGATGGAGGAAATACCCTACGTCCTGCTTGATTGTTCTTGATGATATGAGTATTACAAGAGTCGATCTACCACCAGATCACAGAGGCTAAACCCTAAAAGCTAGCCTATGCTCTGATTGTATCTTGTCCTACAGACTAAAACCCTCCGGTTTATATAGGCACCGGAGGGGGCTAGGGTTACACAAAGTCGGTTACAAAGGAGATATACATATCCGTATTGCCTAGCTTGCCTTCCACGCCAAGTAGAGTCCCATCCGGACACGGGACGAAGTCTTCAATCTCGGATCTTCATAGTCCAACAGTCCGGCCAAAGGATATAGTCCGGCTGTCCGGAGACCCCCTAATCCAGGACTCCCTCATTAGCCCCTGAACTAGGCTTGAATGACGATGAGTCCGGCGTGCAGTATTGTCTTCGGCATTGCAAGGCGGGCTCCTCCTCTGAATACACCATGGAAGAGTTTGAATATGAGGATAGTGTCCGGCCCTGCAAAATAAGTTCCACATACCACCGTAGAGAGAATAATATTTCCATAAATCTGTTCTGCTGACACGTTTTGATAGCATGACATCACGCCACGGCCTGGTCATTATTTGGACCGTTTTTCTTTAACCAGCCCCGCACATAAAGTGAGGTGGTTTCCTCGACACGTCTTGTCAAAGTAGAGATCATGTTCCCCTTATCACGGGATTCTCATCAATACAGACGTGGGTTACCCAATCGTATCTGTTGGTATGACTCCTAGATCTTAGGTAAGTCTCAAACGGCCATGAGGAGGACGCCTGATATTCACCCTCTTTATAAAGGGGACAAGGCTTTTTTCTTTTTTCCCTCCCGTGTTCAATCGATTCCTTCCCCCACCTCGAGTTCTAACACCCAAAGCTTAGGTCAGGTGCTTCGGACCTTCAACTATGTCCGGATCCAACCTTCAAGGTCGGTGGATGCCTTCCTCCGTCACAGAGGAGGACATCAAAAAGTTGAGAGATGCCAGATATGTGACCGCCGAAATTTCACACAGGCTGCCTGCCCGAGGGCAGGTTGTCCCTACTCCCGAACCCAACGAGAGCGTTGTGTTCATCTCCCACTTCCTCTGAGGACTAGGCATCGCTCTGGATCCCTTTGTTAGGGGTCTTATGTTCTATTACGGGCTGGATTTTCATGATCTGGCCCCGGATTCCCTTCTTCACATCTCGTCATTTATTGTCGTATGTGAGGCCTTCCTCCGCATTACCCCTCACTTCGGCATGTGGCTCAAGACCTTTAATATGAAGTCGAAGATGATCGAGGGGCAGCACGCAGCGTGCGGAGGTGCTTTGATAAGCAAAATCACTAATGCTCCATGGCTAGAGGGTTCCTTCCCAGAGGTGTCTGGATTGTGGTAGCGGGAGTGGTTCTACATCATAGCTCCCCGAAGTGCCAAGTGGGTAGCTGCCCCTACCTTTCGCTCGGGCCCCCCACCACAACTGATGTCATCGATCAGCAGGGGGCTGAGCTAGGGTCCAGCCAAGGACGTGCCAATGCTGCAGAGCCGTATCCGAGATCTCTTCGAGGGAGATTTCAGTCTGGTTATGTTAATGCAAGTTATGCTGGTTCGTCGAGTCCAACCTTGCAAACGCCGGCCCCTCCGCATGTGGGAATTCAACCCGGAAGGACCACGTACTATTCAGCATTTCCTCGGCATGCCGCATGAGGAGATGTACAAATCGTTCTTCGGACCCCAAATAGAGTGTCCGGACACCACCGAGGACATGGGCCTGAGCTGCAACCGCCCCTCTGCCCAAGTAAGTAATCTCGTGGCTTAACACACTGTCCTTTTATTTATCATGACATCATTCTGAAGAATCGCTCTTTGACCAGGACTGGATAACAAAGGCAAAGATGATCCGGTGTTCGGCCCCCCTTCCTGAGGGCTTGGATAATCCGGTGCTGGAAAAGATGCTTGAGCCAGCACCTTATCTGGTGCCCTCAAAGGAAGATGAAGGGGGGAAAAGAGGGTGAAAGTGGGCCTCCTTCGCTATTTATTCCAACCAAGGGAATGAGCGCCTCCGCGAGGGAGGATAACCAAGGGGAAGAATCTGACATTCTCTCTCCCCGGGGAAGGAAGAGGACTACCTCTGAAGATCCGAAAACTAAGGTTTCCAAACGGGAGAAGAAATCTTCGGCAGAGCGTCCTGACTTGGAGGGTATTCTTGCCGCACAATGTCCGCGCGGGGATCAGCCCTCTACCGAGCTATAAGTAATAGAAAAGTACTTAATAGTGAAAACATCCTACCTTACTTCCGAAGACAATAACTGGTGCTTATAAATTGTAGTCCAGATTGCAGCCCTTCTCAACAGAGCTCATCTTCGGGGGGATCTTCTTCCAGAGATGATGGAGAGCGAAACGCCTCCCCCGGACACCCCGACTCAAGAAGCGGGCGACCTTGAAGTGTCGTTGCGAAGGGTATCTCCAGATCCACTAGGGCCAGAGGATAACCCTTTGGCTGCCCAGAGTCCCCAGTATCCGGCTCCTAAGGAGAACGACAGCAAGGGTCTGTACAGTGTGCGGTCGGACGCGTTGAAGGATCTTCTGGGGCAAGCTGCCGTCTCAGAAGTGCATCGTACACTAATGGGTACGGTAATTGAAAGGATTTCATCTGCTGAAAGCGGTTTGCATGAAGCCTTTATGAGTCTGCTGAAAGGCTTCGAGGTACGTGAACTAGTGTATGTTTTTAATAGTACCGCATACGTTAGGTATGCCCTATGCAGATAGTAGCCCCTGAGACTCTGGTTGTCATCGAAAACGGTGGCAAATAGAGGATCATAGTCCTAGGTAACAACCAGACCGCTTTTATGTGCAGGTTGCTGAAGCTCTGGTGGCTAGCCGGACTAATGGGTTTGCTGAGCTAAAGCGGCAACTGGATGCAGCAGATGCCGACATCGTGCTTGTCAATAAGCGGCTTGACGAGGCACAGGGTGAGTGATTTTTCTGGTGGTCGTCACATAATAAGAGTAGCATGATGCCAATATCTTTAATGTGTTGTGACTGCGGGTGGAGCTGCCATCGTGGATACCCTTCGGGCGGAGCTTGCCCGAGCCAAGGAGCAAGCAAGGAGTAGCAATGCTGCCGCTTTAAAGGTGGCCGAAGAATTAAGGGCTGAATAGGCCGCGCATTGTGAGAGCAAGGAAAAAATAGCCAAGATGGTTGTAGAGTTAAAAGATGCCGCTGACCGTTACCAGCTTCTTGAAGAAGAGAATCGAGCGAAGGCGACGGACCTGGAGAAGGCCCGGGTTGCTGCCAAGGAAGCCCGCTCCAAAATTAGAGCGATGAAGGAGGAGCTGAACCAAGTTGCAGATATCGTGTATGGGAAGCCCTTCTTGTTGCGGACTAAGTTCGGAGATCCGAAGTATGCTCCTCTGGACCGGCTATGGAGTTCTGCGGACGCGTACATGGATTTGGCTGCAAGTGCTACTGATGCGGCCGAGTACTTCAAGGATCAAAAAGGTCCAGAAGTGGAAAAGCAGTTCTGGTCACAGTTCCATGCTCCAGTCCATCCGCTGCTATTGAATGAGCGATTGGGCGAGTGGGCCGAGCTCCATTGGTTGTCCGGACTTGCCATGAGGTCTGTTGTGGATCACCTGTGGCCCGGAGGGCCAAGGCCAAATAGCTACTTTAGCTTAGTGCAACAATTCCTTGGTGTTGTGCCACGCATCGATGCTGTAAAGAGATCGGCGTGCATAGAGGGTGCAGGGATGGCCTTTGCCCGTGTCAAGACATACTGGGCGGAGATGGAGGCCACCACTATTGTGACATAGGGTTCGGCCGTAGGCCGAGTGGTTGTCGAGCACTACTTTGAAGAAGTTCTTGAAGGCGCTCGTTCGATAGAGGCTCAGTGCTCGAACAATGTTATGTTCAAGTGACATGTATTCCCATTGTAAAAACAATGTTTTATTGAATTGTCAACGCTGTATTTATACTTTTTCCTGAAAGTACTATGGTGCCTCCTGTGCGGCTGTTTATGTATATATCTGTATAACCTGAAAGTTTGCAGTCGTCGGCTTCCGCCCCCACGCATATAATGCGGGGGTGTTCGCAAAAGATGCATATTCACACTTGATCCAACGTCTTGGTCCGTTAAGGAGGTGATAGCGTAGCGTTGTTTAGGCCAGATTGTCCTTCTCTGCTGTCTTTGAAAGGCTTTTTCCGTTGACCTGGTCGGGAGCCCCTGAATCCGGCATTTACCGCCATGTTATCTGGGCTACCTTCTTTATTTCGATGCTTGTTTTTGTTGCGTCATGGTTTACCATTGCCATCCCTGACTTCGGATGTGCTTGGGTCACTGGTGTTGCTACGGGCCAACCAGCTATCCTCGCCCGCACAAAAGCGGGTCATGAGGCTTGTTAGGGCTGCCATTGTTCTCGGTTTTGCTTGACCGAGGTGTCTGGCGAGCCATTCGTCTCGGACACTGTGTTTAAAAGCTGCTAAGGCTTCGGTGTCCGGACAGTCAACGATTTGGTTCTTCTTAGTGAGGAACCTGTTCCAAAGCTTTCGGGTGGACTCTCCGGACTGTTGGATTATATGACTTAAATTGTCTGCATCCGGAGGTCGGACATAAGTCCCTTGAAAATTGGCCCGGAAAGTGTCCTCGAGCTCCTCCCAACTTCCAATTGAGTTTTCGGGGAGGCTTTTCAGCCAGTGCCTAGCTGGCCCTTTAAGCTTGAGGGGCAAGTATTTAATGGCATGGAGATCGTCTCCACGAGCCATATGAATATGGAGGATGAAGTCCTCTATCCAGACTCCAGGGTCTGTGGTTCCGTCGTACGCCTCTATGTTCAGCGGTTTGAATCCCTCTGGGAATTCGTGATCCAACACCTCATCAGTGAAACATAAGGGGTGTGCGGCACCCCTATATTGGGATGCGCCATGGTGTTCGGACGGTTGTAGTATTCGGCGTTGGTTGTGTACCGTAGCGTGCTTCCTAGATCCATAGATAGATCTGGTCACGCCGGATTTTTGACGCAAGTTCTCACGTGACTCGTGTGTTGACTTATGTGTGACTTTGTTAGCCGCTCTATCGCGTTCACGGGGTGGTGGATCTGGCCGGTTGGCCGTATCACCTTTCGGCTGTATGGGCTCTAAGGCCTCATCCTCGAATTCCGATAATAGTATCCGCTTTGGATAGCTATTTTGATGGTAACTTCCACCATACTTTGTTACTTTGTTCCACTTGCTGTTGAGCGTATCTTGTGCGACCTTGAGCTTTTGCTTCTGTTTCTTCAGGCTCCTTGCTGTGGCAATAAGCCTTCTGCGGAAGTTTTCTTGCTCCAAGTGCGTTTCCAGGATGATGTGTGCATCTTCGTCCGGACTGTTTTCTTCCCTAGACGGGGATTGATGAGGCTTATCTTTGGCGTCATCGTGTTCGGACGTCGGATCCATACTATGTGTGCAGTTTGCATCTTGATCATGTCCTGCCACCGGGGTGGTGCAGTTGTCGTTTCTTCCAGAGTCACGTGGACTATTATTATCGTTGTTGTTGCTATGGCGGGACTTAGAGCGGCGTCGTTGATGTCGGCGCTTGGGTTGCTTGGATGGTGCATCCTCCGCTATCTCTTCGCCATTGCCCTCTCTGGGTGCATCCACCATGTATACGTCATGTGTTAAGTAGCGGTCCAGCATCCTGTGGGCAGTGGTTCTGGTTTGTCTCCTGCATCGTCGTCCATAGCGTTGATATCTTCGGAGTCGAAGTCGAGCATGTCGGTTAAGTCGTCGACAGTGGCTACTAAGTGGGTGGTGGGTGGGCAGCGAATTTCTTCGTCATCCGCATCCTTTCTAGCCAGACATAGTTCGGCCAAGGTTCTCCTGACAGGGAGAGAGACCTTAATGAATTTAGCACATCTCCGAAAGGTGAGTGCTGAAAGATATCCGCGGAGGTGAAATCCATTGTCGGTGCCCCGTCGGATTCGACAGGCACGAATGTAGGCGGCTCGGAGTCCATGGCCGGGGATAAATCCAGTGGTTCGGTGACACGGCTCTCATAAGGGTGAAGTCAGTATCTGGTTCTATCGCCACTGAGAGTGCGGCCTCCATGGCGGGGTCCATCCCTCCACTTTCGTATGGCGCGATTTGCTCCGGGTAAAAGGCCGGAGTAGCGGCAGATGCGATCTCCCGAACACTATCTGACGGCAGAGTTATTTCTTGCTCGTCGCGACTGTGCGGCACGTCCGGCATGGGCTTGAATCCATCAAAGATCAAGTCTCCGCGGATGTCGGCCGTGTAGTTCAAGTTTCCAAATCTGACCTGATGGTCAGGGGCATAGATTTTGATCTGCTCCAGATGGCCAAGCGAATTGGCCCGCAGTGCGAAGCCGCCGAATACGAAGATCTATCCGGGGAGGAAAGCCTCACCCTGGACCGCATGGCTAGCAATGATCGAAGGAGCCATCAAGCCTTATGATAACGACACAGAGGAACTCTCAATCAAAGCACCAATGTCGGTGTCAAAACCGGCGGATCTCGGGTAGGGGGTCCCGAACTGTGCGTCTAAGGCAGATGGTAACAGGAGGCAGGGGACATGATGTTTACCCAGGTTCGGGCCCTCTTGATGGAGGTAATACCCTACGTCCTGCTTGATTGTTCTTGATGATATGAGTATTACAAGAGTCGATCTACCAGGAGATCAGAGAGGCTAAATCCTAAAAGCTAGCCTATGGTCTGATTGTATCTTGTCCTACGGACTAAAACCCTCCGGTTTATATAGGCACCGGAGGGGGCTAGGGTTACACAAGGTCGGTTACAAAGGAGGAGATATACATATCAGTATTGCCTAGCTTGCCTTCCACGCCAAGTAGAGTCCCATCCGGACACGGGGCGAAGTCTTCAATCTCGTATCTTCATAATCCAACAGTCCGGCCAAAGGATATAGTCCGGTTGTCCGGAGACCCCCTAATCCAGGACTCCTCAGGAAGGTTATGCGCGGGCGCTACCTTGGTCGGGTAGGAAGGCATAAGCCTTGTGTGCCCGAGTTGTTTGCGCGCTTTTGTCCCCGTTTGGGACCGTTTATGTTTTGCCACGACGGTGGCCGTTGATGCCTTTGGTAGGCACGGGGCCACCCATGACTTATCCCAAAGGGGAGTTGGTTGGAGTGGCCGGGAGAGTGTTATGGCGGTAGATCGGTTTTGTCAGAACGCCGTTGGTCCACACGTATGGGAGTGCGAGGCCATGGGTTCCATGGTGTGGGTACAGTGTGCTAACCTCTGCATAGTGTGTGTTAAATCTATCGATAGCCACGCCCGCGGATAAGGGCCCAGTTCCTAGTTGGTCACACTATGGGTCAATGAAAATAATAATAATGTGCTTAATAACAACCCTAGTTCGATGATGAGAAATAGGTTGATTGTGATCATGAGAGGATCACGGTGGTATCGAGGATACTGAGTTGATGGATATTCGTGGTGTTATGCGAGAGTCAAGGGTTAATCTCAAGCTCCTTGTGGTCATGTAATGATTACTACGGTATTGTAATACCACGCTTGATTGGATCCTAAGATGATCGAGTGATGTCTTGATGGTAAACTTGTGCATGTGATGGTTACAAGGTAAACCGAGCAGAGTAAGTTGGTGCATGATAGTGTCAGCATGTTTCATTCTAGTAACATCATGTTTATATGTTCATGCCATGCTCATATTGTTCTAGTTGTATTATGTTCATCTTGTTCTTGCTAAGGTTGACCTGATAGTATCATGTAAATCCTTGTTAACCTATAAATGCCATGCTGTTGTTTGTCTTGATTGATTTGGTTGTTGTGAGCTTGCAAGTAGATTCAATGTACTGACCTGGCGTGTCATGCCAGTTTGTAGGTTACGCCAGATTTAATTGCTTGTTTGTCGTGGATTCCTTGTTTGTAAGCTAGGATAAGCATTCCAGCTAGAGTCCCTGCGGAGTGGAGTTCATCACCATCGTCGTTGTTCCGCTGCTAGAGTTATTCCGCTGCTTCGTATTGTTCTGCTGCTTGCATGGAGCAACCATGGCAGGCGTAGTGTCGTCATGCCTATGTAATCCCTTTGTATCCATATAGCTTGTAATAAAGAGCTGATTTGTTCTATGCTAAGCAGTGCCGTATTCCAGAAGACTTCTCCTCGATCTCTAGGCTGAAATACGGGGCGTTTCGGTTTCTCTGAGCCGGGGAGCCACACCCCCGATGGTATTTACTTCACCGATAATTTTAATTTATTCCAAAATAATTCTCTGTCAATTTTCAGCTCATTTGAAGTTGTTTAGAAAAAGTGTCATAACTAATAACTCATTATGTTGCCTTCCTGGTCCAACGTCAACTAATTGATATAGAATACTTGATGGGGGCTCACAATCATAAAAGATCTCAAGATAGTATATTTATACGTGAGACCTCTCTTCCTTTATTACTTTTTCATGGATTGCACCAATGACCAAAGCAATGCTTGTCAACTTCCAACAAATTTTATCAACTATCACTACTGCAGGATGCTGCTAACGCGACACTACGATCAGAGACCCTATGACAAAACTATATGCGATGCATTAATCGCAAACGATGATGTAAAAAACCATCAAAAAGATGCAAAACATTTGCGATGAATGATACATCAAACACGGTTTAGATTTTAATTGTGTGTGCGATGAGGGACATATGGTTGATCCGTATGAACTATTTGCGATGAGATAGAACAACAGAAACAGGAAGCCAGATCAAGGTGTGTGTGATATACAGCATACAGTTCACTTGGGTGAACCATTTGCGGTGAATGAGGTGAACACAAACGATTCAGCGTAACAAGATGTGTGTGATATCCGGAAAACAGATCGGTAATCAAAATTGTGTGCGATCATTATAGACAGCCCATACGATCTTTTTTGTGAATTGTGTGTTCAGTAGGGCACACAGTTCAACAAAGCAACCTGTTGGCGATAATGTAGAAGATCTCTGTCGAATACATATTACTAACCGTCTACGATGAGATTGACAGGATAAACAGAGATATATCAGTCTGCTTAATTTAGTCCTTCTTGTTGTTGTTGTTGTTGTTGTTGTTGGATGGCCCCGCGGCATCATCTTGGCGAGGACGCTTCTTGCCGCTGATCGTTGGCTTTTCATCGCCGCCACCATCATCATCGTCGTTGTTGTCGTTGTCATCCTCCTCCTCGTTCGACCATTCCTCATCATCATCGTTGTCGTCCTCTTCTTCGTCCTCCGATGGCTCCTCGTCCGTCTGGTTGTCGTCTGATGACTCCGGAGGTGGCGTCCCTTCCATGAACCGGATATAATCAAGGTCTGGGCTCGACACTAGACTCATGGAAAATGAGCGGGATGATTCTGATGTTGACCTATCACCGGGCGCCAGACTGCTGGCCGAACTATCGTCCTCGCTGTCGCTCGACATGGCTGCAGAGTGTGCGCCAGTGTGTAGTGCGGCCTGCCGGGGACGATGAAGATGGTGGACACTTAAGCGGGGTATGCAGAGAAGAGGAACTGCCAATTGAAGCGGGGGTTGACGTATTATCTAACCGATGATATAATCAACCGCAATTATTTGTACCCAATTCCCGGGGTTGCGCAGGACTCCTATTGGCTATTTGGCCGGTTTCCTTTTTCAGGACAAAAACAAGGAATGAGTTTTGGGATTATGCACCGATACGGGTACGAATGGAGTAGGACAGTTGGAAAGCCATACATTGAGGTCTTCTTATTGATAAAGCCATTAATAATCAAACTAGAAAAGAAAACAAAAAAGACAAAGAAAAATATGTGCACGAATCTTCACGTAACATCAATGGCATAGGACCTAGATGTGCATTACTTAGAGCACATCTAGATGTGATTTAGCAATATTGTCAAACAAAAACCCTAAGCATCATTGCAAATAGCGCATAGAACATGGCTAATGCGACAACAACAACTACACATGCCAGTTCCTTCTTGTATCTTTCTTTCATCTGTTGCATGTGATTGATTCTTTCTTGCTTCATCGTACTGATTGTACATTCCAGATCATCCAGTTTCTTCTTCTTCAGCTTTACGTTATCTTCTGCGAGCTTGGTGATAACACTCCGAGCCCTGCCATGCCATTCTTCATCCAGCGAGTTAACAAAGACACAAGCCTCATATCTTTGCCAATGTTAAATAGTATTCTGGATGAGCGGTGGCATTAACTGAAGTAAAATGATGAACTTAATTAGCACTAACCTCTAAGGGGCAACCGAGAAACCGCCTGCTAGTGTCAAATCCCTCTGTGCATACATGTCGAGCAGGAGTGTGACCATGCACACAACTCAGCTTTTGGTACTTCTCGGTGGCGCAAAACTCGGAGTCGAACTCGTGTTGCGGGAGTCTGGAGTCATGCTCCGGATCCGGCGGCAGATCGCTTTCCTGGGGGGGGGGGTCATTCAGGAAGGATTCAGCAAGGAGCTATACTTTGGAAAAGCTAAAATAGATTGGGATAGATTGGAACCTGACAGGACAATTTGGATCTGTAGTACACCTGCCTTCTAATGACCTTAGGCAAGTGCTCGGCGGCGACCGCCGTCGTGGCGGCGTTACGAGCAGGAGCAGCCGCACTGAAACCATCAGCACCACTCGTCTGCATTCCCCCAATGTCAGCACCATGTGAGGGAATTTGGAGGCTATGTAGGGATTTGAGGGAAATGGGGAAATTGTGGAGATAAGCTAACGGTCGGGAACTACTTATGGCACTATATGTTGTATACGACACACTGTTAATACATGTCATTTGTGTCTTAGTATTACAACTCACACACGATTCCTGCACCAAACCGTGTGAGAAGACAGCGTAGGTTAGACACGGTTGTCGTTACATAACCGTATGTGATTTACTACTCTGTCCATATAATTGAGTTACGGTGAGATACCGTGTAAACAGCCGCTCTACGGATATCCATAAAAAAACAGCCGCTCTGCGTATAGAAATGGCGGCGGCGGCCTAAGCAGCGGTTACCGGAGAAGAGGTCAATCCTCGGTCGGTGGGCGGTGGCGACGTCATAGGAGGTTAATCCTCGGTCTACGGCGGGAGATAGGAGGAGCTCAACCATTGAGGTCGGCGGCGGCATGATTTGAGCACATCCATCACGATCGATGGTGGGATAGTGGAGGTTGTCGTGGTTTTGTCACGGCAGATGTCCTAGAGAAAGGACTTAGTCGTGGAGCCATCGCTACGGGTTAGCTTGAAGGGGTTAAAGAGAACACAAGGACGCAAGAGAGTTTATACTAGTTCGGCCCCTTCAATGAAGGTAAAAGCCTACGTCTAGTTGTGATGGAATTGATGGGTGTTTCGATGACTAGGGAGCAAATAAGCTTCGCCTATGTCTCGAGTTGTTGTCCCTCCTTGAACCACCGCCGGGTCGTCCCCTTATATACATGGGTGACGCCCGTCGGTTTACAGAGTCCCGATACCGGCTCATAGATGTGTCCGGTTCGGTCTCCACTATTCCTAACTTATAACACAAGTTACATACTGACGCCGGTTTATAGCTATAGGCCTTAAACCGATTATGGACCTTAAGCCCTCATCTGCCCTCATGGGCTTTTATCATACTCAACTACTGATGAAGTTAACCCGGCCTGTCCTAGCCGATTTACGCCCAGTAGTAATATCCCCAACATTAGGCCCCAAATTGATTTGAACAGGTTCATGTCAATCCTTAGCAAAAATCTTCATCTTCAACATCTTCTTGTATTTTGTTGAACCACCGTGATGTCATCTTCTCTGCTCGCGATAGACCGGTGTGACGTCACTGGTTATAAAGAACCTTATCCTATTAACAAGCCTGCGACAATTAAGGTCGCAGCTTCGTTTCCAAACTCGCGGCTCCTTGATTATCGCGCCTGACATATCCCTTTCTTTATAAATAGGACCGAAGGGTCATTTCCTTTCTCTTTCCCTCCGACCCCTTCTGCTTCATCTTCCTCGCGTTGCCCAGCTTCGGAGCTCCGCCGCCACCATCGACCTCTGCATCAACCTTGGCCGCTGCATCAACCTGAGCACACTAGAGCATCGCGGCGACCTTCCGCTTCTTCCTCAGCTCTGGTAAATCTTCTTTCCTTTCCCCCGCAGATCTGTTCTAGGGTTTCCTCGTTCGTCGAAGTTCATCGAGACTCTGGCGCTGTTCTTCCTTTGTTTATTCTTTAGCCCATGAATAAAACTTCAAACCTGATGTATTCCCTGTAATGGCTTATCTTCTGTTACCAAAGCAAACCTTTATGCGCATAAAACATTGATCTGGTCCCTTGTGAATTGCTTTGAGATCAACCTTTTAGGTCTAAATCCTTTTATTTTCCTGTCTTACGGTAGATCCAAAATTTCACTGCGACCTTATGAAATCTGTTTTTACCTTCCTTAGTCATTCTTGCCTTAGATCTGTATCCTCTTTACCACATAGGTGGTTCACCTTTGAAAAAGCAATCTTATCATATATCATTAGTCCCCTTGTTGAACCGCCGTGATGCTATTGCTTCATAAACTCCGGTTTAGATAGATCTACTTCCAGTTTAACATTGCACATATCAATGTACTTTGTAGATTTCATCATGGCCAAGCAAGTGTATGAGTGCAATTGGGTCCCTTCTCGCGTCACAGAGGATCAACTCGACGATTTAGTCCTGATTGGCGCCTTGGGCAGCAAAGACACCGTATATTGGAGGGCTCCTGGCAAAGAATGCCCCCCCACACCTCGAGAAGGAGAGGTTGTTGTTTTCGTAGACCACTTAGCCCGGGGTTTTAAACCGCCCGGTTCTAAATTCTACCGGGATGTTCTAGCTGATTTCCAACTCCATCCGCAAGACACTGGCCCCAACTCTGTTACAAATATGTGCCACTTCCAAGTGCTCTGTGAGGTGTTCTTTCAAGAGGAGCCCACAGTGGAATTATTCAGAGATCTTTTCCATCTAAACCGCCGTACTGAGTTTACTGATGGCTCTAATATGGAGTTGGGTGGCATGGCGATTCAAAAAAGGAAAGAGGTCACATACCCTCACGCCAAGCTGCACAGTCACCCCAAGGAGTGGAATCAGACATGGTTCTACTGCAAAGACACCTCCCCTGCTGGTGAGAATCCCTTGCCTGGCTTTCGTCCGGAGCGGCTCAGCAATACCCATCCTTTTCCTCAACGATTGAGTGCCCAGGAGAGAAGCAAATATGCTCCTCAGCTATCAAAGCTCAGAGCCTTTATGGCCAATGGTTTAACAGGGGTTGACCTTGCTCGCTGTTGGATACCATGGAGCATACTTCCCCTTAGTCAGCGCTCCAGTTTGATGTGCGAATATACTGATAGTGTGGATGACCCACTGCGACATTCAAGACTCCAGCTCTCCGGTAAGAAATCACAGAAGCTATGCGTAAGATACTGAATGAACCGGAGCACATCTACGCTAGAACCGGCCTGCTTCCCTTCTGTGCCACCAACAAACCGCCAGCTGTAAGACTTCGATTTTTCTCTTTGCTGAATCTGTTATTGATATGCCTGGTCATTGTTTTTAATATCAGTGTCTGCATAATCAGGGCAATGATCCGTTTTGGAGCAAAAAGCTGCCGCAGGAGAAACCAAAAAAAACAGATAAACCGGAAAGAGCAACCTGGCAAAAAACTAAAGCTGTGAAGAAGACTGCCCACCGGAAAAGAACCACTGCATCTTCTAATCCGGCCCCTGATGACGAGGTGGATAATCCGGACTTTGAGGTAGAGCTTGACTCACTTGGTTTATTTTTCATGCATCTTACTGATGATGATATTTGTCAGGATGATGCCGAAGCTAGCCATGCGGATGTTGCAGAGGTAATTATTCTCTCTTCCGATTCAGAAACTTTGCCTTCACAAAAAATCCGTCAGGCAAACCGGAAAGTTAAATTTTCTCATCCTCTTGCTTATTTGGATCCTAAACTTCTTATGAAGACTCAACAACACAAAGCTCGCCGCACCACCCGGCACAGCGGCCAGGTAGTTACCTCCACCGGTTTACCGAACAGTCCGGTTCGGAAACGTCATTCCGAGGTCTCTAATTCGCTTGTCACTGCTTGTCCTAAAGCGGGCTGCTTTCATCAACCTCTTAATCCGTCTGACTCCGATTATCAGGTTATTTCCCACTCATCTTCTGGCGAGTCGTCGGCTACTCAGCTCCCATCGCTCAAAACGGTGCTTGGGTAAGCTATATTTATTGCGATGTTTGCAGTATATTGCCTTAGAACATATGCTGTATTTAATTTTGTTATTCTTCTCAGGGCCAAACCTAGGCTGAGCAAGAAGGCCCGCCTGGATAAAGCGGCTGAAGAAGATGTCATTCTTGAACCAGGCACCGCACCCAATCTTGAAGCGGCTATTCCTGAGGATATTCCCAATGATCCACCGCAGCCAGATGATGATCTTACTACTGAGGAAAGACCTACTGATACCTCAGGTCCTATCCATCAGCCCACAGGTTCCCTCCGGGTTGAAAGCTCCACCGGTCCCGCAAAACCTACTGACAAGCCAACAGCTCCAGTGCAAACTGGCGGTACCAATGATGATGAAGTTGTCATTACTGGCACTAGCCATACTGAGCCAAGCAATCCTGTCGCTTTATCCAAACATTCTGCCAAGGAAGAATTAGCTGCTTTTGGGAAAGGCAAGTGGAATGCTGATCTGACGGCTTACGCTGCTCTGAACGCCCAAGATATCCATTCCGGTTATCTGAACCGGCTGTATACCAGCCGTGACTATGAAGCCGGTCTGGTTAACATGATGAGGGATAAATATGAGGTAACTTCCATATGCTCCTTTCTGCTTGTATGCTTTCATTCTTGCTGACTCTCCTAGCCCCTAAGGGCCGATTTGAAATATTCTTTCAAACCGGGACTTAATAATATGAATCTTGATGCTTTGAAATTTGTTGATGTAGTCCCCAAGGGCCGGTTCAACTTAGCGTAGTTAAACCGGTACTTTAAGTAATTGAAACTGCCGCATCAGAATACATATGATCAAATAGCCATTAGCCCCCAAGTGCCAAGTTGAATACTTGTATTGAGCTTGGGACTTTGTAAACAATTGAAAGATGAAGATCGAATATGCATTAGCCCCCAAGTGCTAAGCGCATAACTTGTTATGTGTTTGGTACTTGAATCCTTCTACCGATTTGTTGAAACATATATCTGTATGCCTGCAGGCGGAGCTGAAGGCGAAAGAAAGCCAAGTCATCGATTTGCAAGAAAACCTGAAAACCCAACAGGCTAAAACCTCCAAGGCAAAAGAGGAATTGGCCAGTGCCTTAAGCGCCATGGAACAACTTAAGGAGAACGTCAAGAAGAAACGGTCAGATTGGGCCACTGAAAAATCCGCTTTGATCAAACGAGCAGAGGATGCCGAGGCTGCACTGAAACCAGTGACGGATGAACTGACCAGCATAAAGCGGCATGTTCATGCCATGACCACTGCTATCTTTGGTAAGCCAGCTTGCCTTTTGAATTGGTTCTGCCTTATTACAGAGTCGCCGGTTTATTGAACTTTTATGGTATTTCAGGGACACGCATTGGTCACTTGGGGTCAGATGTGTAGAAGAAATTGAAAGCCGCCTATACCTTGGTGGAACAATTGTATACTGGTGCCCAGCGGATCATCTGTACCGCATCTCATAACAAACCGGCGCCCACTTTGATTCAAGATACTTTGATGAAATTGTCAGTGCTTCCTGCCCGGGTTGAAGAGCTGAAGAAATCTGCTGCTCGAACCGGTGCAATCAATGCTTTAATCCGGGCAAAAGCCTGGGTGCCGGATTTTGATCCTATTGAAGCGGCTCAGGGTTATCCCAGTTTGAAGGAAGACGGGTCAGAATTTGGTGAAGCGGATCTGCGAGCCATAAACCGGGAGGTACGTCCGCTAGCTTGTCAACTGGCTGAGGAAGCAGATTTGTCTCATTATCAAGCCCAATATGACAGCCAGAACAAGCGAATAGCTGCACCAATCCATGAATCAGAAAACCTGATCCCTCCAATCCGTAAGCATACTTACGCTCCCGATATTGACCCGTCTTCGCTAATCCATGACGAAGCTATTTTTCAAGCATTGATGGGAATCGACTGGACAACTGTGGATTTCCAGCCACTGGGTAGAGAAACGGAAGCTGAAGCAGCGCAGGATGACCCACAACCATAAGGCCAGGATGGTGGCCAAGCTTAAACCGGAAGCCGGTTTTAAAACTGTTTCTCCTTTGTGAAAAACAATTATGTTATTATGGGCACCATGTTGCCTTGTAATAGGCTAGCTGATACCTTTGATGTTGATATGCCTTCATGCATAACTTGTTCTTCCTGTGGTAATGAACTTTCCAAAATACTTACTGAAATAAGAAATTCGTTAAGTGCCATCCCGGTTGTACCGTCAGGCGGAATATGATGTTTGTATATATAAAGTCAAAACATCCAAAACAAAATTTTAAGTATATGATCAAAAATTTTGAAATACATAATACCTGCCACCGTTGAGTGTGAAGTTGGCTTGGCCAACCTTGAAGCGGAGTTTTTGCAAACCCACATTGTTGGAGGAAATAACAACTCCTGTATATGTATATGACGCTGGTTACCATGTAAACCGTGCCGGGTTATAATGAACACCGTGTTACTCCATAAGAGGATGTTAACAACAAGGATCAAACCGGACAAATAGTCTCCGGATTGACGTGAACTGTGTTCCGTCAATTGATTGGTTAAAAAACTTTGTCGGTTTAAAGAACACAATAAAAAACAAAAAACCCCCTTCAAAGAAAAGTATGAAGCAAAAGTAACGACAAAAACGTTTGCCAAAAAAAGATTTATTTAAGCTGATCAAATGGCGTAACCATGGACAAACACGACCAAGCTCCCGTTAGGTGTAACTATGGTTCTAGTTAGCCAGGTCCCCAAGTGATTCTTGTGGCATTTATGCCGACCAAATGGCGTGGTCATGGTTCGGGTTCGACCAAGCCCCCAAGTGATTCTGTGGCCTTAGGCCGATCAAGAGGCATGACTGGTTCAGACATGACCAAGTCCCCAAGTGATCTGGTGGCTTTCGCCTATCAAGAGGCATGGTATTGGTTCAGACACGACCAATCCTCCAAGTGATATAACACGATGCTTTTAGCAAAGCGAACTCAAGGGGTAAACCGGAGGCCGCTTTAGAGCAACTCCGTGTAACCTCACATGATGTAAAAGAACAGATACCCCGCTTTAGCTGAGGTTCCGGTTTATTATACTTAATCATAATATATACATTGTATGTACATAAGTATAGCCAATGGCTCAGGTATAGTAAGGCCGAAGATGAGCTATATTCCAGGCCTGTTAGTCTCCTCCTCTGATGTACGTGAGTCCTTATGCTCTCGAATATCGATCAGATAGTACGACCCGTTGTGCAGATTCTTGCTGACCACGAAAGGCCCCTCCCAAGGTGGGGATAGCTTATGCATATCAGTCTGATCTTGGATGAGCCGAAGCACCAAATCTCCTTCCTGGAAGGCTCTGGTTCTGACTCAGCGACTGTGATAACGACGAAGATCCTGCTGGTAAATCGCCGACCGGGTGGCTGCGATGTCACGCTCTTCATCCAACCGGTCCAAAGCATCTTGCCGTGCTGTCTCGTTGTCCGCTTCAACATAAGCCATGACACGAGGTGAGTCATGACGGATATCGCTGGGGAGAACCGCCTCCGCTCCATAAACCATGAAGAACGGTGTGTATCCTGTTGATCTGTTGGGTGTTGTATTGATGCTCCATAACACAGATGGTAATTCTTCCACTCAACAACCTGGCATTCTCTGCAAAGGAACCATGAGCCGAGGCTTGATGCCTCTCAAGATCTCTTGATTAGCTCTTTCTACTTGACCATTGGACTGTGGATGTGCCACTGATGAAGCATCGAGCCGGATGTGCTCCTGTTCGCAGAACTCCTTCATAGCACCTTTGGACAAATTGGTACCATTATTTGTGATAATACTGTGCGGAAAGCCAAACCGGAAAATCACCTTTTTGATGAACTGAACCGCCGTGGCCGCATCACACTTGCTAACAGGTTCTGCCTCCACCCACTTTGTAAACTTGTCCACCGCCACCAGGAGGTGGGTCTTCTTATCTTTGGACCTTTTGAAAGGCCCAACCATATCTAGCCCCCAAGTCGCAAACGGCCAAGTAATTGGAATCATCCTCAATTCTTGAGACGGTACATGAGCACGTCTTGAAAACCTTTGGCAACCATCACATCGCCTGACCAGATCATTCGCATCAGCATGAGCAGTTAACCAATAGAAACCATGGCGAAACGCTTTAGCCACCAGAGACTTTGAACCGGCGTGGTGACCACAATCTCCTTCGTGGATCTCACGCAAAATTTCACGGCCTTCTTCAGGAGACACGCAACATTGAAAAGCTCCTGATACACTGCAATGATGCAACTCACCGTTGATGACAGCCATGGACTTGGATCGCCAGATTATATGTCGGGCCAGAATCTCATCTTCTGGCAACTCGCCGCGGTTCTTGTACGCCAGGTAAGGAAGTGTCCAATCCGGAATAACATGAAGAACTGCCACCAATTGAGCCTCCGGATCAGGAATGGCCAAATCCTCTTCACCAGGGATCTTCACCGACGGGTTGTGCAGCACATCCAGAAAAACATTGGGTGGGACCGGTTTGCGCTGAGAGCCCAGCCGGCTTAAAGCGTCCGCCGCTTCATTTTTCCGCCGGTCCACGTGGTCCACCTGATAGCCTCTGAAATAACCTGCAACAATATCCACCTCACGACGATATGCTGCCATGAGTGGGTCCTTGGAGTCCCAAGTGCCAGACACTTGCTGAACCACAAGGTCCGAATCATCGAAGCACTTAACTCGACTTAGATTCATCTCCTTAGCCATCCGAAGACCATGGAGCAAGGCTTCATACTCAGCTGCATTGTTAGTACAAGGGAACATTAAACGGAGAACATAACAAAACTTATCACCTCGTGGGGAAGTTAATACGACTCCAGCCCCCGAGCCTTCCAACTGCCTGGATCCGTCAAAATGGATGGTCCACTACGTATGATCCGGCTTTTCTTTAGGTGCTTGCATTTCCATCCAATCATTGATGAAATCAACAAGTGCTTGAGACTTAATCGCTGTCCGAGGCACATATTTCAAACCGTACGACCCCAGCTCTATAGCCCACTTTGCAATCCGGCCAGTTGCTTCCCAGTTCTGGATGATACCTCCCAAAGGAGCAGAACTGACCACCGTAATTGGGTACCCTTGGAAGTATTGCTTAAGCTTCCGGCTTGCCATAAAAACTCCGTACACTAGCTTCTGCCAGTGCGGATACCTTTGCTTGGACTCAATGAGTACCTCGCTGATATAATAGACCAGACGTTGAATCGGATGCTCCTTACCTGCCTCCTTTCGTTCCACCATAATAGCCATGCTGACCGCACGAGCATTAGCAGAAACATATAGAAGTAACGGCTCCTTGTAAATGGGAGTGGCGAGCACAGGCGGATTGGCCAATTGCCGCTTTAAGTCCTCAAATGCTTCATCAGCAGCAGAACTCTAGACGAACTGATCCGTCTTCTTCAACATCTGATACAAAGGGATCGCCTTCTCACCAAGGCGGCTGATAAACCGGCTTAACGCGGCAATCCAGCCTGCCAGGCATTGGACATCATTGATACACTTTGGTTTAGCCAGGGAGGTGATGGCTGTGATCTTCTCCGGATTAGCCTCAATTCCCCTGTTGGACACCAGAAAACCCAATAACTTTCCCGCCGGTACACCAAAGACACACTTGTCCGGATTAAGCATCATCTTGTACGTCCTTAGGTTATCAAAGGTTTCCTTCAAATCATCAACCAGAGTCTCCTTCTCCCTGGATTTAACCACGATATCATCCACGTAAGCATGTACATTACGGCTGATCTGCTTGTGAAGACAATTTTGTACACACCGTTGATAAGTTGCCTGGGCACTTTTGAGCCCAAAGGGCATAGACACATAGCAGAAGGCTCCAAAGGGAGTTATGAATGCCGTCTTCTCCTGGTCCTTAACTGCCATTTTGATCTGATGATAGCCAGAATATGCATCCAAAAAACTTAAACACTCACAACCCGCCGTAGCAACAATGATTTGATCAATACGGGGGAGGGCAAAAGGATCTGCTGGACAAGCCTTATTAAGATCTGTGTAATCCACGCACATACGCCAGGTGCCGTTTTTCTTAAGGACTAGCACCGGATTGGCAAGCCACTCAGGGTGAAAAACTTCAACAATAAAACCAGCTGCTAAGAGCCTGGCTACTTCTTCTCCAATCGCCTTGCGTCTTTCTTCATTAAACCGGCGGAGGAACTGTTTCACTGGTTTGTATTTAGGATCCACATTAAGTGTGTGCTCAGCGAGTTGCCTCGGTACACCTGGCATGTCAGAGGGCTTCCATGCAAAAATGTCCCGATTCTCACGGATGAACTCGATGAGCGCGCTTTCCTATTTCGGATCCAAGTTGGCACTAATGCTGAACTGCTTGGACGAATCGCTAGGTACGAAGTCAACAAGCTTAGTTTCTGCTGCCGATTTGAACTTCAGGGCCGGATCATGCTCCGTAGTTGGCTTCTTCAACGGAGTCATGTCCGCCGGATCAACATTGTCTTTATAGTACTTCAACTCCTCGGTGGCACAAACTGACTCTGTATAAGCCGCATCTCCTTCCTCGCATTCCAAAGCGATTTTGCGGCTTCCGTGAACCGTTATTGTCCCCTTGTGACCCGGCATCTTGAGCTGCAAATACACATAACAGGGCCGAGCCATAAACTTGGCGTATGCCGGACGCCCAAACAGGGCATGATATGGACTTTGGATTTTCACCACTTCAAACGTTAATGTCTCCGACCTGGAATCATGATCATCCCCAAAGGCCACTTCAAGAGCTATCTTACCAATGGGATATGCTGATCTGCCAGGCACTACACCGTGGAATACTGTATTGGACGGTTTGAGATTCTTATCTGTTAGTCCCGTACGACGGAAGGTCTCATAGTATAGGATGTTAATGTTGCTCCCTCCATCCATGAGCACCTTGGTGAACTTATAACCTCCCACTTGAGGCGCCACCACCAGAGCCAACTGACCCGGATTATCAACCTGGAGTGGGTGATCCTCTCTGCTCCATATGGTTGGCTGTTCAGACCAACGTAGATAACGGGGTGTGGCCGGTTCAATAGAGTTGACTGCCCGCCTCTGAACCTTCCGGTCTCGCTTGTCCAGGCTAGTGGTAAAGACATGGTACTGCCCATTACTCAACTGCTTTGGGTTGCTTTGGTAACCTAATTATTGCTGCTGTTGGTTGTAACCACCCTGGTTCTTCTGACTATTTTGACCATTATGTCCGCCCGGATTACCATTAAATCATGAACCGGAACTTCCTCCACCGTAACCCGGCCTGGACCCTGAGCCACCGCCAGATCCGTGATCATACCGGAAATTATTAGAATTCTTGAACTCCTACATAATAAAGCAATCCTTCCAAAGGTGGTTTGCTGGCTCCTCCTTCGTCCCATGTCTTGGACAGGGCTGGCTTAGCAGATAGTTCAGGCGGTTTGGGTTGGGGTTGGGCGCTCCACTATGATTTTTTGGCCTACCCTTGCGCCACTGGCCATTGTCCTGTACGTTGGTATTAGCCACAAAATCCATGTTGCCATCCGCTTTACGCTTGCCTCCTCCGCCATTGCCTACCCAGTGATGCAGCTGACCTTTGGAGCTGCTGTTCTTCTTCCCCTTCCCTGTCTTGTCATCATTAGATTCGGGATCCTTGGTACTATCAGAATCAGCATATTTTACCAAAGCGGCCATGAGGGTCCCCATGTCGGTGCAATGACGCTTCATCCGTCCCAATTTCAACTTCAGGGGCCCAAACCGGCAGTTGCCTTCTAGGGTTAATACTGCGGTGTTAGTGTTGATGTAGTCTGAGGAGTGCAACACTTGTGAAACCCGGCGTACCCAATGAGTCGTTGACTCTCCTTCCTCCTGGATGCATGCAGCTAAGTCCACTATCGACATAGGCTGTTTACAGGTATCCTTGAAATTGTTGATAAACCGGGCTCGTAATTGGGCCCATGAACTGATAGAATTAGCGGGCAAGCTTTTTAACCAAGTACGGGCCGTTCCTTCAAGCATCATGGTGAAGTATTTCGCACATGCCGTGTCATCCACATCTAGCATCTCCATGGCCATCTCATAGCTCTCTACCCATGTCTCTGGTGGTTGATCCGCCGTATAATTTGGTACCTTGCGTGGGCCTTTGAAATCCTTGGGCAGGCGCACATTGCGTAAAGCGGGGACGAGGCAAGGCACCCCCAAAGAACTAGAAGTAACACCAGGTTCGATCGAAATGGTTGGACGAACCGGCGTGAGCTGCCGAGCCTGATGTTGTGCGGCTAACTCGGCCTTCCTACGCGCTCGGGCCCGGTTCACCACTTCCTGAGCGTCATCAGCACCACCCGTCGGGTTGTTACCACGGGGTGCTCCACATAGTTCATTACTCGACACTGCTGGTTCATCCATATGTCTGCTATAGCTCCGGCTTGGACGGGGGGTCGAGTGGATCCGGTCGCGGCTGTACGAGTACGCCTCCTGTTGGGCCAAAGCTGTCCTGAGAAGTTCCTTGACCCGTCGCGTCTCTACTACCTGCGGCGAGTCACCTTCAACTAGAATGGCCTCCAGTCGTGCAGCAGCGCAACAAGATTGTCCATTGGGTCGGAGTAGTGACCCGGAGGTGTTAAAGCATCCCGAGGTATAACGGTGTTTTGACGAGGCAGGTCCATCTGACGGGGCTGAACCGGTGCACCGGTCCCAGGGGCTTCTGCCCGGTTCCCCTCCAGCGGATTACTGGCTCTTGGTCCTGGAGTGTTGAAAAGGTCTCTGGCCTCGAAAACCGGAGTTAAGCGGGACCGGTGCTTCCTCCTCATGACTTCATGCGACGCGCTCTGATCCAACATAAGCCTGTAGGCATGTGCGTCTAAAGCGGCCCGCTCTGCGGCCATCCTGGTGTCCTCAGCCGCCAGATCCGTTTTGGCCTGGGTGATTTGTTCCTTTACCTTTGCAATGTCTGTGTTGTGAGCGTCCTGATCAGGCGGATTAACTTCTGCCATAAGCACAGCCAACGCATCAAATAGTTCTGATAGAACCTGAGCCGGTGGGCGCACAGGGCCTCCCGCCCCGGCAACCATTGCCGCTGCTGAACCAGAGATCGTTGTCGCGGCTGTCGAAGAGTGAAGCGCTGCTTGTGTTCCGGTCATGAATATTCCAACCCGGTTAGGCGGATCAGAGGGGTCCGGAATACTGTCGCCATCGGAACAGCTCTCAATCCGGCCATCTTGTAGCTGATAAAGAGATTCGGTTTCTCCGGTCGAAGATTCATCACCGGAACGAACGGTAGTCACCCCGTGAAGCTCCGATCCATCCTCATAACTCCCTCCATGGATCATTCCCACGAAGGCACGCTTCATGGCCGGTTTAACCCGGGCGGATCACGCACGCTGAGCCGTCTCGACGAGGTCGGTGCAGATGTCCGGCTCAGGGCCCAGTTCACCGATCTTGCCAATGAAAACGTGAATGCTACCAAAGGGGACCCGGTACCCGTACTCAATTGAGCCAGCCTCGGGGCCCCAGCCTGCGTCGTCGATGTAGAGTTTGCCATGACGACTCTTAGTCATCCGGCCTACAGTGTAGCCCTCGAGTCCTTTAAAGCGGCCCTCCAAGAACCGAAAACCATCGTGCGATAGCCCCACGGTGGGCGCCAATTGTCGTGGTTTTGTCACGGCAGATGTCCTAGAGAAAGGACTTAGTCGTGGAGCCATCACTGCGGGTTAGCTTGAAGGGGTTAAAGCGGACACAAGGACGCAAGAGAGTTTATACTAGTTCGGCCCCTTCAATGAAGGTAAAAGCCTACGTCTAGTTGTGATGGAATTGATGGGTGTTTCGATGACTAGGGAGCAAATAAGCTTCGCCTATGTCTCGAGTTGTTGTCCCTCCTTGAACCGCCGCCGGGTCATCCCCTTATATACATGGGTGACGCCCGTCGGTTTACAGAGTCCCGATACCGGCTCATAGATGCGTCCGGTTCGGTCTCCACTATTCCTAACTTATAACACAAGTTACATACTGACGCCGGTTTATAGCTATAGGCCTTAAACCGATTATGGGCCTTTAGCCCTCATCTGCCCTCATGGGCTTTTATCATACTCAACTACTGATGAACTTCAGGCGGCAGCCGCACTAAGCTTTGCTCCTCGACCCTACTATCTTGGCGTGCCGCCGCATCGCGCTTGTCTGTCTGCTAGCTGGAGGTCGCCGCGCGGCTAATTAATTAAGGCATTCTTTTCATTAGTGGCTTAATTAAGGTATTCACTTCCTAAGGGTAGTGTTGCACTAGTACTCTGCATGTAAATTGACTGGCCATTAATTTTTTTTCATTGCACGTCTGGATAACAACATGGAGCGTCCTCAGTAAATATTAAAATAAAACCTTGTGATTTATGCACGCATCTTTGGGCAGAAGTTAATCCGTGTATTAATGTTGTTGTTTTGTTTTTAATTACCATTCGTGTGCTGCAGACGGGATAATCTCGATGGATGAAGGATCGAAAAACCATAGATTTTATCAGTGGCGTGACAGAGTTCATGAATTTGGCTGAAAGTATAAATAGGAGAATTGGTGATGTGGATTACGTCATGTGTCCATGTACTGATTGTGCCAATACAGAGTCACATGAAGTTGTATATGTCCAGGTGCACTTAGTCTCTAGGGGATTCATGGATGGATATACACGTTGGACCAGACACGGTGAAGAGGAGGTCATGGATGAAGATACCCAGGGCAGTGAGATGCCAAACCCTGATTAGTGTCACATGGATGTTGAATCTAACATCAGGGTAGAGGCGTCAAGCTACCAATTGAACACCGGAGAGCCGAAACGCCCACTGGAAAACCAAGACGTCGACGCAGATGACGACGATCTTGATATGCCAGATTTTGCGGCTATGATTGCAGATTTCGAGGGACTAAAAAAGGATATGATTGGGTACAAACATTTGCCAACCATTGATGCGGACTCCAAGAAAGAATTGTATCCAGGTTGCAAAAAGAAATATTCCAGGTTGAGTATCATCCTGGCGCTTCTCAGATTTAAAGGAGCAAACGGTCTATCAAACAAGGGCTTCACAGAGATGTTAGGTCTTTTCAAAGAAATTCTTCCGAAAGATAATGTGCTCCCAGAAGCACGAATGAAGCAAAGAAAATTGTTTGCCCATTGGAACTTGAAGTACAGAAGATACACGCTTGCGTGAATGATTGTATATTGTACTGTGGTGAGTACAAAGATTCGCGTGCATGTCCCACATGCAAGCATCCACGATACAAGCGCAGGAGAGCAAAGGACAAGTACAAATTGGACAACGAGATCAAGACATGAATCCCGTTCAAGGTTGTTTGCTACTTGCCTTTAATTCCAAGGTTGAGACGTTTGTTTGCAAACCCTAGAGAGGCAAAGAGGTTGTGGTGGCATCATGATGAGCGAATTGTGGATAGGTTTATGAGGCACCCGAAAGATGGGGCTCAGTGAGAATTAATTGACAAAAAGTTTGAAAATTTTGCCAAGGATCCTACAAGTATAAGGCTCGGGAGTGTACCGATGGGATGAATCCTTTTGGCGATATGAGCACCAATCACAGCACATGGCGGTGCTTCTGTGCATATATAACCTAGCTCCTTGGTTGTGTATGAAGAAAATTACATTATGATGTCAATGATTATCCAAGGCCTGAAGCAACCTGGAAATGACATTGACATTTACTTTCAGCTACTGGTAGAAGAACTACTAACAGTGTGGATAGATGCGCGTGCTGTAAAATGTTATGATGCTTACAGAAAGGAGATTTTCCATCTACATGCAATGCTGGTGCACACCGTTCAAGATATGTCGGCATTAGGCAACATATCGGGGCAGAAAACAAAGGGAGATGTAGGGTGTGTCACATGCATGGATAGGACAGCTAGCAGAAGACTTCCCAACTCACGCAAAATAGTGTATTTGCGTCATCGTAGGTTCTTGCAGAAAAATCACCCATACCAAAAGATGAAAGCTGAATTTGATGGTACGGCAGAGGCAGGTGCGGGCCCATGACCCTACAACGGGGAGGTGGTCCACAACATGGCTACAAAAATTAATGTTGTGCTTGGCAAGAACCACCCTTTGACGGTGAAACAAACACCCAAGGGTCAAGTGTTTAAGAAGAAATCTGTGTTCTGGAAATTACCTTACTTGGAGATTCTACATGTACGCCACTGCATCGATGTCATGCACGTAGAGAAGAACGTATGTGAAAGCATCCTTGGTACTCTGCTCAAGATTAAAGGTAAAATAAAGGATGGTGATGGTTCACGGCTCAATATGCTTGCTGATCAATCACAATGCAAGAGTGAAGCAGAAGATGATGACAAATTCATCAAAGCTCGCCAGAGTTACAATTTCAGTACAAAAGAAGCAACACGGTTCTTCACCTATTTGTTGTCAGTTAAGACACACTCTTCCTACTCCACAAACATCAGAAGTCTCGTGGATGTGAGCTCGGGTAAAATGAAGTTGGGACACATGAAGTCACATGATTGCCATGTAATGTTGACACAAATCCTCTCGGTGGCCATCAGGAATCTGATGGACAAAGATATAAGAAACACACTCATCGACCTCTGCGAAGAAAATTGTTTGCCCATTGGAACTTGAAGTACAAAAGATACACGCTTGTGTGAATGATTGTATATTGTACCGTGGTGAGTACAAAGATTTTTGTGCATGTCCCACATGCAAGCATGCACGATACAAGCGTAGGAGAGCAGAGGACAAGTACAAATTGAACGACGAGATCAAGACAGGAATCCCGTTCAAGGTTGTTTGGTACTTGCCTTTAATTCCAAGGTTAAGGCGTTTGTTTGCAAACCCTAGAGAGCAAAGAGGTTGCGGTGGCATCATGATGAGCGAATTGTGGATAGGTTAATGAGGCACTCGAAAGATGGGGCTCAGTGGGAATTAATCGACAAAAAGTTTGAAAATTTTGCCAAGGATCTTAGAAGTATAAGGCTCGGGGGGTGTACTGATGGGATGAATCCTTTTGGCGATATGAGTGCCAATCACAGCACATGGCCGGTGCTTCTGTGCATATATAACCTAGCTCCTTGGTTGTGTATGAAGAAAAAATACATTATGATGTCAATGATTATCCAAGGCCAGAAGAAACCTGGAAATGACGTCGACATTTACTTTCAGCTACTGGTAGAAGAACTGCTGACAGTGTGGATAGATGTGCCTGCTATAAAATGTTATGATGCTTACAGAAAGGAGATTTTCGATCTACATGCCATGCTGGTGCACACCATTCAAGATATGCCGGCATTAGGAAACACATCGGGGCAGAAAACAAGGGGAGAAGTAGGGTGTGACACATGCATGGATAGGACAGCTAGCAGAAGACTTCCCAACTCGCACAAAATAGTGTATTTGCGTAATTGTAGGTTATAGAAAAATCACCCATACTGATAGATGAAAGCTGAATTTGATGGTACGGCAGAGGCAGCTGCAGCCCCAAGACCCTATGAAGGGGTGGTGGTCCACAACATGGCTAAAAATATTAATGTTGTGCCTGGCAATAACCACCCTTTGACGGTGAAACTAACACCCAAGGATCAAGTGTTTAAGAATAAATCGATGTTCTAGAAATTACCTTACTGGGAGATTCTACATGTACGTCACTGCATCGATGTCATGCACGTAGAGAAAAACGTATGTGAAAGCATCCTTGGTACTCTGCTCAAGATTAAAGGTAAAAGAAAGGATGGTGGTGGTTCACGGCTCGATATGCTTGCTGATCAATCAAAATGCAAGAGTGAAGCAGAAGATGATGACAAATTCATCAAAGCTCGCCAGAGTTACAATTTTAGTACAAAAGAAGCAACACAGTTCTTCACCTATTTGTTGTCAGTTAAGACACCCTCTTCCTACTGCGCAAACATCAGAAGTCTAGTGGATGTGAGCTCAGGTAAAATGAAGTTGGGACACATGAATTCACATGATTGCCACGTAATGTTGACACAAATCCTCCCGGTGGACATCAGGAATCTGATGGACAAAGATATAAGAAACACACTCATCAACCTCTGTGATTTCTTCAACCAACTATGGCAGAAAGTTGTAAATCCTGAAGAGTTGGATCATATGGAAGATGATATTGCAATAATATTGTCCAACCTAGAGATGTTTTCCCACCGTCATTCTTTGATTTCATGGTCCATCTCACTATGCGCCTTGTCGACGAGATAAAGTATTGTGGTCCTGTGTTTCTTCACAACATGTATCCCTTCGAGTGGTTCATGGGAATACTAAAGCGCTTTTGTCGGAACTGAAACCACCCAGAGACAAGCATCCTACAATATTATACCGCGGAGGAGGTGGTTGAGTTTTGCACCGAATACATGAAACAAAGACCTATAGGTTTGCCCCTCTCTCGCCATGAGGGAAGTCTGAAAGGTAAGCGGTCCTTGCTGGCACGCAAATGGCTGCACCCATAGAATTGGCAGAGAAAGCCATTTGATGGTACTTCTTAACATCCTAGTTCTCATCGCTTATGCCGAAGAACACTTGGCGGAGATACGCCAAAGCTTCTTACCAATGGTGCCTTCATCAGATGTGGAGATGAAGGAGCACACAAAGAACTACGCTGAATGGCTGAAGAATCGTTTGGCACAAGGATCCATCGATGACATTGCTACGTGGTTGGCACAAAATCCATCACCTACGGTGTTGATGTACCAAGCATATGACATAAATGGATACACGTTCTACACTGAGGAACGTGATCAGAAGACCTCGTATCAGAACAGCTCTGTTCGAATAGAATGCATGACTGTAAATGAAGCTGATAAAAGGGTATACTATGGAACCATCAAAGAGATTTGGGAGCTTGACTATGTGAAAGTTAAGGCAGCATTATTCAGGTGCGCATGGATTCCTCTTGGTCAGGTAAGGATTGGTGAGCACAGGAAGACCTGTGTTAACAGGACAACGATGGCATATCACGCGGACCCATTCATTCTTGCCAGTGATGCTACCCAGATTTTTTTTGTGGAAGACCCCTTGCATAAGAATGGCCATTTAGCGATGCATGGGAAGAGAAGGGTACTGGGTGTCAACGATGTTGCCGATGAGGATGAGTACAATGAATTTGACGAGTTGTCAGTCAAGGGATCATGCACCTGTGTAACAAAGCAGCGTAAAATCATCAAAAAAAACCCAAGTTCATTCGAGGTCAACTTAATGATCCCAGTTCCCCCATGTACATGGGAATTAAGCCGTAAGACTAATCTTTATGCCTACCCTGCAACTTAATTCGTTCAATTTAGAACTATCGCATGTACTGAATTTGTGAGTTATGGCCGGTTTTCTGTTGATATAAGAACCGTTAATATGTTGACCATGATACATTGTCAGCTCAGGCAATGAATATGAACTGTTTTTTCTTATTATTACTATTATTATATCATAGAGGTAGCACACTCAATTCATCTCACTACAGTATGTGTGAACAAAAATATGCAATCTGGTTTGCGAATAGCACACGGTTCATTGATGAAAGCCGTGTGCCGACCAAACCCCACCACCCCGCCCATGATCTGAGTCGTGCTTTCTGATTGGCCAGAACCCAAACCCTACGGATCATACGTCTGCACCATTGGATGCTCCCAGATCGAACGGCGATCCTCATCCCTTTTGACGGCACATGCAGTTCCGGTTGTAATTTTATTTTTATGCAAAAAATGCACGTTAATCTCAAAAAATGGCTTAAATATAGCTAACAATACCTGAAATGCACCAGAAAATCAAGCCCGTGGTATAATGGTGATTGCATACCATGGAAATTTTTATGAGGCCAAATGATGAAGTCACCGGCCAGAGGAGTTTGAATTGACACGTCTCCTTTTGGAAAACCATGATCACTCATGTGAGATGCTCCGGTTTGGAAGGAGCGGTCATCTAAACTTGTGACAAACTTTACCAAATTTTTTCCACGGGGTCGTGAGAGCACGCCACGGGCACACATCGATTTTGATGATGTCTGAACTCCATGTGAACTTCCTGTAATTAAAATACCAACTAGGCCTACGCCAGTGGCTGCACCTTGCGGCCGAAATGTTTGAAACCTCTCCCCACTTCTTGAACAAACAGATGAAAACTCACAAAACGATGCACAAATGATCTGTACACCTTCTTTGCTAGGCTGATAGTAAGGGGGTATCACAGCTAGTATCATGCATGCCAACTAGGCAATTTTTATGAGTTGTCATAGAATTAATTAAATGAAAAAAGAGAGGGTTAAGTATCATATCATGAAACTGTATCATAATAAATGCTATGCTACTATGTGTCATGCATGACAATATAAATAAAGTACTACATATGATACTAGCTACTCTATGATACTATGCATTAGAGCAAGTACACAATAGAGTGACATAAGACTAGCCACAATGGGTGGTAACATAGAATGTTACTAGTCTATGTTACTACCTTTATAGTGGGGAGTAACATATGTGTAGTGACATGCAACAATTCATTTATTAGCTCATCTTGCCTAGAGATGTGGGATGTTACTCATACTACTAGTAACTAGCTATGTTACCACTTTCCTCTCTTTCTTCATTTATTGCTTGCCACATCATCTATTTTATCTAGATACGTGTGATGTTACTACCTATGTTACTCCCACTGTGGGTAGTCTAAGCTGGCTATAAGGAATAGAATAATATAAATGTGCTTATTAGTTGGAGGAAAGAAAAGAGAAGCGGGCTCTTGGTTAGTAGAGCCAGCTGCAACACGAGACCCAAGACACTCTGCGAGGATGTAAGGTGGGCCAACTATTGATAAACTAGTACGTATTTAAAACTTATTATTGTACATGCCCGCTAAGAGGTTGGCTATATATATATGGCATGGCAACTTCTTATAGCTGACCCTTGGTTGTATTATTAACCATGCTCGTAGTGAGGTAGCTAGTATATCATAGACGACTAGCTAGTATCAGACTAGCCACAGTGGGAGTAACTTCAGCAGTAACATCGACTCCAACTCAGCAAACTTGCTTATGTGGCAATAAGTTAATGAGGAGAGAGATAGTTTCAGTAACTTAGCTAGTTACTCTAACATCACATGTCACTACTGCAGGATGCTGCTAAAGCGACACTACGATCAGAGACCCATCGAGAAACTGTGTGCGATGCAATAATCGCAAACGGTGGTGTATGAAAACCGTCAGAAATGATGCAAAACGTTTGTGATTAATGATACATCAAACACGGTTCAGATTATAGTTGCATGTGCGATGAGGGGCATACGGTTGATCTGTATGAACTGTTTACGATGAGAATAGCCAGATCAAGGTGTGTGCGATATACGGCATACAGTTCACTCCGATGAACCATTTGCGATGAGTGAGGTGAACACAAACGATTCAGCGTAACAAGATGTGTGTGATACCCAGCAAACAGGTCGGTAATCAGAATTGTGTGCGATCATTATAGACAGCCCATACGGTCTTTTTTGTGAATTGTGTACTCGTCAGGGCACAAAGTTCAACAAACCAACCTGTTGGCTATAATGTAGAAGATCTCTTTCAAATACATATTACTAACCGTCTATGATGAGATTGACAGGATAAACAGAGATATATACGGTCTCTTAACTTAGTCCTTCTTCTTGTTGTTGTTCTTGTTGGATGGCCCCGCGACATCGTCTTGGTGAGGACGCTTCTTGCCGTTGACCGTTGGCTTTTCATCGCCGTCGTCGTCGTCATCATCGTTGCTGTCGTCATCCTCCTCCTCCTCGTTCGACCATTCCTCCTCATCATCATTGTTGTCCTCTTCTTCGTCCTCCGGCGGCTCCTCGTCCGTCTGGTTGTCGTCTGATGACTCCAGAGGCGGCGTCCCTTCTATGAACCGGATATAATTGAGGTCTAGGCCCGACGCCAGACTCATGGAAGATGAGCGGGATGATTCCGATGTTTACCTATCATCGGGTGCCAGACTACTGGCCGAACTGTCGTCCTCAGTATCTCTCGACATGGCTGCAGAGTGTGCGCCAGTGTGTAGCGTGGCCTGCCAGGGACGATGAAGTTGGTGGACACTTAAGCGGGGTATGCAAAGAAAAGGAACTGCCAATTGAAGCGGGGGTTGACGTATTATCTAACCGCTGATATAATCAACCGTAATTCTTTGTACCCAGTCGCTCGGATTGCCCAGGGTTGCGCAGGACTCCTATTGGCTATTTGGTTGGTTTCATTTTCCAGGACAAAAACAAGGAACGAGTTTTGGATTATGCACCAGTACCGGTACGAACGGAGTAGGACTGTTGGCAAGAAATACAATGAGCTCTTCTTATTGATAAAGCTAGTAATAATCAAACTAGAAAGGAAAAGAAAAAAGACAAAGAAAAATATCTGCACGAATCTTCGCGTAACATCAATGGCATATATAGTACCTACATGTGCATTACTTAGAGCACATCTAGATGTGCTTTAGCAATACTGTCAAACAAAACCCCTAATCATCATTGCAAACAGCGCATAGAACATCGCTAATGCGACAACCACAACTACACATGCTAGTTCCTTCTTGTCTCTTGCTTTGATCTGTTGCATGTGATTGATTCTTTCTTGCTTCATCGTACTGATTGTACATTCCAGGTCAGCCAGTTTCTTCTTCTGCTTTACGTTGTCTTCTGCGAGCTTGGCGATAACACTCCGAGCCCTGCCATGCCATTCTTCATCCAACCAGTTAACAAAGACACAAGCCTCATATCCCTGCCAATGTTAAATAGTATTCTGGATGAGCGCTGGAATTAACTGAAGTACAAGGATGAACTTAATTAGCACTAACCTCTAAGGGGCAACTGAGAAACCGCCCGCCAATGTCGAATCCCTCTGTGCATACACATCAAGCGGGAGTGTGCCCGTGCACACAACTCAGCTTTTGGTACTGTCAGGACCCCGATTCTAAGTCACCCCGATCTACCCTGTAACACCTCATATCACTTTGCGGCCTCACGCATGGTATTCCCACGGGTGTCGCCTTAACATGGCCCGGGACCGTTTGCACCTTTTGGCTCACGTATATGATAGTGTCGCTAGCATCCATATGACAGAGAACCCAGGCCGACATGGCTAGTAGTGAACCCAAAGCGGCACCAACCTATGGGGACAGGCATACATGAATCACATCGAGCATGTCGGTTAGCAGCGTGTGAATTCGGGCTATAGCACTGGGCTAACAAGACTCCGGGAACCCGGGCTGTAGCAGGCTAGGCAAGACTCCGGATGTCACCGCATGACATTTCCCCGAAGGGACAGACATAGGAATGAAGTGAAACACATGTCGGCCAGTCAAGTGTCCTAAGCAGTAGTGCTGGGCTAGCAGGACTCCGGTGAACTGGACTGTAGCGGACTACTATGGCTCATGGAAGCACTAGACTACATTTCCCCATAAGAGAGGCTGCCAAGGATAAACAACTAGATTGTCGGATCCCACACATACCAAGCACTTCAATCATACACACAATATGCTCGATATGTGTAAATACAACATGGCATCACAACATAACTCTACGACTCAAATATTTATTCATTAGGCTCCGAGGAGCGAGATACTACAAACATGGGTCTCATGACCCAACAATCATAGCATACAAATCAAAGCACATGCGGAAGCTTAACATGTCCGAGTACAGACATCTACAAATGTAAAAGTCTAAGAAGCCTGACTATCTACCAGATCCTGCCGAGGGCACAAGATCGTAGCTGAGGTATCAAGCTAAACGTCGAAGTCCACGCGAAACTACTAGCGAGACTGAAGTCTCTCTGCAAAACATAAATTAAGCAAATGTGAGTACAAAAGTACTCAGCAAGACTTACATCAGAACTAGCTACATATGCATCAGTATCAAAAAGGGGGTGGTGCAGTTTAACTGCAGCAAGCCAGCTTTGACTCGGTGTCTATCTTAACCTACGACTACAAGTAACTCTTTTGAGGTGGCGCACACGAGTCCACATATTCACCATATCAATACTCCACTATGGATCCGCTCCCGTCTCCCTTCGAGAAGGCCATCCATAGCACTCACGCTTATCTTGCGCATTTTAGAGTATCCACTTTCACTTGTCTATGAACTATGCAAGGGGTCCAAGTTTCCATATCCGAGGAATCCGGCTATTCGAATAGATAATGATAACCCTGCAGGGGTGTACGTCTTCACACACGCTCTCGCCACTTATCGCCCTGTACACGTCATGTACCTCGGCAACCTTCAAGCGGAAGCCGGGCGAGGGTGTCGGCCATGACCTGACTAACCACACAAGTCTCTTGTCCAGGTTTATCGCCTATTCGGGTTCCATCCGCAAGGAGATCCAGCCGGGGTGTCGCTCACGGCCCCAAACGATGTGTGCAGGGTTCCCAAGACCACCATCCGGGTGCCACTTGGTACACCGTGCCACTATGCCTAGTCTGTCCCAAGCCCACCTGTACCGGCTGCCACTTGGTAGACTACTAACACTACCTACAAACACCAGAAACTAGTTGCAACTCCTGACAGAGATTGAGTTGATTAATAAGCCGAGAAGGGCCGAGTTACCGAAACCCAATGTGTGGTAGTAACTGTTCATGGATCACAAACACAGAACTCAGTTCCTGAGAACGGCTACAATGAGACAACCCACCATGTACTCCTACATGGCCTCTCACCGCTACCTTTACCAAATCGTCTTCACACACTTAGCTCTTAACAGTAGGACATGTTCACCACATTCCAATTCATCCCTGATGAATCAGACCTGACTCAACTCTAAGCAGTAGCAGGCATGACAAACAAACATGAATGAGTAGGCACATCAGGGCTCAAACAACTCCTACTCATGCTAGTGGGTTTCATCTATTTACTGTGGCAATGAAAGGTCATGCAGAGGAAAGAGGTTTAGCTACCGCAGCATGTAACAGTTGAAATGTTGTTGTCCTAATGCAGTAAAAGAGAGCAGTAGCGAGATAGTGGGATTGTATCGGAATGAACAAGGGGGTTTTGCTTGCCTGGCACTTCTGAAGATAATACAGTTCTTCATCGGTGTCATCGATCTCATCGTTGGAACATCGTCTACCGAGAGGGGACAATTACCGGCAAACAAGGAAGAACACAATCAATGCAATGCCACAATATGATGCATGATGATGACATGGCAATATGCTGTTGATTGAGCTAAAGCAACTAGCAACAAGTTAAATGGAGTTGGTTTGAACACTAGGTTCAAATTCAAACTCCATATGTGCTTTCTTAAATGCCATTAATTCAAATTGTCATATACAGTGGTTGTAAGTTGTTCAAACATGCATGAGAATGGTACAGATGGATAGATTGAATTTTTCTGACCATTTTTCATATATAAAATATTTCATTTGCAGCTACGGTTGATTTTCTATGAATTTTTGAAGTTTTAAACATTTTCTGGAATTTTCTGAATTATTTTAAATCCAGAAAATGTTTAACTGCGTCAGTGTTATGCAAGCATGGCATCAGCGAGTCAACTAACGCTGACCAGGTCAACCCTGACGACCGGGTCCCACATGTCAGTGACACAGGGCTAATCCCGGTAAAAACCTGGCGTTGACTTGGTTTGACCAGTGGTGGGGCCCGCTGTCATTGCCTGTGAGTGGGGGTTAATTAGTGCAAACGCTGGGGTTAACCAGCGGCTAACTGGCGGTGCTAATCCGGCGCGGCGGCGATCGTCGGCCGGCCGTTTTCGGCCACGGCTGGACGCACCAAGGGCACCGGAGGCAAGCTCATGCTCTCCTGCAACCAGGGGAAGTGTCAGGAGGTCGCGGGGTGGCCTGGTTCATCGATGGCAAGCATTTGGGCGGCGGCCGAAGTTCGGGGTGCGAGCGAGCACGGCGATAGGGCGCTAGTGGCTAACCAAAGGAGTCCTCTGGACTCCTGGCATCTTCAGGAACACGACCATGCGCTCGGGCGCGTCTAATGCATGCTAGAACAATGGCGGCGACGGGGTCGCCGACGGTGAGCTCACGGATGCGGCGGGGCTACCAGCTAGAGGACGCAACCGACGACAGGAGTAGGGGGAAAAGATGGGCGGCCTCACAGCGGTTGCAGCACGCATCTCGGTGGGCTTGGGGAAGGTCGGAGAACGCCGGGACGGCGGGGCGGATCTTCAGCGGCCGAAGAAGGGGATGACGGTGATGGCAGCGTTACGGGGCACTCCGACTGTCTTCCTTCTATGGAGAGGCATAGCGCGAGGTGGCGGAGCTGCTGGGCATCCTAGCTAGGCGAGGGGGGCTCGGTGGCCACGGCAACGGCGAGTGGCGTCGACGAGCTCCATTCGGAAGCGAGCGGAGAAGGGGAAGGGGTTCCAGAGAGAGAGAGGGGGAAGACGTAGGGGTTGAGGGAGGTGCGCGGCGACGCGAGGGAAGGTCCAGGGCGATGGGAGGACAGCCAGGCAGGGTGGAGGTGGCGCGCGCGGCGAGCACACGCCCTCCTGCCTACTGGCAGGAGGTTGAAGACGGTGGGGCGGCTGGGCTGGGCCAGCTATAGTGCTGGGCCACAGCTGGGCTGCACAGGATCTGGGTCAGCCAGGTAAGGCCCAAATAAGTCCCTCTCTCTTTTATTTGTTTCTGTTTTCTATTTTGTTTCTTTGTTTTGATTTGATTTACAAACCAAACCATTTTAAAACTTTCTATAAATTTTTATGTGAGCTCAGGGAGGTAGTCCAAGGTCACAAGCAAACTTACAAAAATATTTGAACTTTATTTCTTATATAATAGAAATAAATCCAACTCAAATATGTCATTGCTTTAATTCAAAGGCCCCAAATAAATATTTCTGTAATTCCAAAAATATTGGTTTGAATTTTACCTCTTACCAATATTTTCACAGAGTAACAGGAACATTTCCTTGGACTTCTTTGAAGAGATTTTATTGTTGATTATTTCTGGAGTGATTTGTGAGGGTTTCAACTATCCTCAATTCAACTTTCAGAAATTTAAACATGATGCAAGCAAGATTCAAACACTAGGCAGCACCAGAAGCTAGGGATGTGACAACTCACCCCCACTAAAACAAGAATCTCGTCCCGAGATTCAAGAAGCGAAGTAAGAAGACAGAGGGGTCACAAAACTATCACAGTCTTCTCGATCCAACTGCCCTTCTCGAAGATACCGATATATTGCATCACATTGCTCTTGACGTCTTTGTCTTCGAGATCTTCATCCAACACGATGACGATGGAAGGAAACTCTACAGGAAACGATCTTCTCAAAGATCGAGCAACTCAAGATCAACTCATGGAGTGAGACGTTGAAACATCTCTTGGGCTGAGACACAAAACACACATCGAGAGAGATGGGAGGTAATAGATGACAAGGGTTCAAATTGGTAGGCAACAATTCCACGCTGGAGTAGGACGGTGCATGGTTTCAAAGTAGCGAGGAGGTAATTGCCATGATTCCATAATGGGACACCTTAGGGAAAGGTGACTCGTAGAGCATTTCCCTTAAGTGGCAAAAAGAATTACTTTTGATACAAAGATCATTGAAACTCTTTATACCAGCCTAAGGTAATCACAATCGATCGTTGGAAGGGGTTCAAAAGAATGGCATACTCCGACTAGGATGGATGATGTGGACTACCTTGTTGAAGACAACGCAATGGATGATTTTTATCTTATCATCGGAAATGGATGGGACCCATGGTAAGTCCACTTTGAAGATGATCCTGAACAACAACTACTAAGGTGCAAGCTGGGAACAAAATGCAAATGTTGGGAATGATTCTGGTAACTGGGGAAGAACTCAACAGTTGAGAGTGTTTCCAACGTTCCAATGGTTATAGAATCATCGAAAAAACTGAGAGCACAAGGATCCCTAAGGAACAACTTCAAGAATAAGTCACACTAAATCCTCATGGAGAAGATGGTCAAATAGCTCAATCAAGATACTACAATGATAGATCTTCTGGCTAGGTGTGTCGGCCAAAACATCAACCTTGTCGGGGACCTACATCATAGATCTTGGAAAAGTTCCAACCATCATATCTGCCTGAGATTCAGATCTGGTTGGTAACAGGATATTCCAGACCCATCGAGTCTAGAAGAAAATGAAAGTTTGCAACACAAATCGATGAGATGGCATTGCGAGATTCTCGGGAAATGGACTATGGTAGTAAGCTCCAAAACATGAGCTGGTTCTGCTAACACATGTGAACATGTTGTCCCAGACAAGCATGACCATGTAGTAGTCTTATAATAGAAACACTACCGAGTTCAGGTGGGGAACCATCATCGCGGATAACAAAGTCCTTGCATAAGGCATGCTCTTAAGAAGGAACTTCTTCTCCTTGAACAAATCAATCAGTGGCTTGGTGTGCTAGGGAATACATATGGAGTGGAGGTAATTAATCTACCAAACCATATAATACATTCGCACATGCATAACTAACTTGGGATAGTACCAGAGGAAACAAAACAATCTTTCTCAAACTCATGGCGGCAACTTGCTCCAAATGCACATGAATTTGAGGAAGTCACTTCTTCCATCCAAGCATAGGCTTCATGAACGGAACACGAAGGCATTGCTTACAAAGTTTCCAATACTAGGTTGATGTTCAACATGAATCATGGGGGAGACAAAATGCTACTGATGGGCTCAACAGCAACTCATCGAAATTTCCATATCACTGGACTTCCACCATCATGTGAACACGGTGATAGCATTGGTCGGACCAAAAGATGTAATGGTGTATGCTCGAGGGGTCAACCACGAGTAAGGCAACATTACAAACATCGTTGGTTCTGATTTGACTTGACGATAGCCCATACTCAAGTCAAAGTTTTGACAAGATGATAGACCCAGCAATTGATCACGAGGACCAATTGATGAAGATATCATCTTGCTTCAACAACTATCAAAACACAAGGATATCCCTTTGGGATGAACTAAGTCGGACAAGCTATCATATTCCAACTCTCCAAGTTGTCATTTAGCTTAACCAACTATTTCAGGGTATCCAACACAAATTCTTGGAGAAATAGCAGTTTATAGAAAAATCAACTTGATCACGAAGTCAGCATAGCGGTCAGGTGATAACCAGGTAATACTTCCGAGAAGATATTCAGAAAATCACGAACCACCGATATGTCACTAAGCTCGAGAACAATCTTGCTTTTCAGAGCAAGACGATATGATCAAATAAGTAAGGGATTGAATAATCCTAACTAATTGATCGAAGAGTGCACCAGAAATAAGGACTAAGTATCACAATCTATCTTAGAATGATGATTCAATAACCAACACGCTAAGAATGAGAATATTGTCCATTTACTACCAAGCAACGAGTTGCTCGGAGTATTGATTTCACACATCACAATTCACTTTTCGGCATTCCGGTTACAACAACACGAGGACTGAGGAATGAATGATGACGGCGAGAAGTATCACTGCATCAAGAATTCATAAGAGATGGTGCAATTCCTATGATATTCTCGACATAAATAGGGTAATACTCCAAGGTAGAACAGAACAAAAGCTGGTTTGGCATTTGATCTGCGGAATACCACTACTTTGACCCAATCCTCGATATGGATGAGGTTCTGGATTTTATTTCTCCTATTCATTCTGAAATAGAACGGCTTGACAGACCACAAGAATAGTAGGCATCGATGAACACGATCGCACACATACCCTTGACTACAGTTGATAGATGAAGGTCGGAATATAACTGAAGGGGGACAACTCAAGGAACATATACTTTCTGAGTTGTGGATGCATAGATTAGTATGTCAAACGAGTTCAACATATTTTTTCTGGATAACCCATGCAGAAAGGTAGAACTGGCAGATTCATAATGTAGAACAGAGAACTCATCAAGAGCACTCTGGTTGTGATCTTTTGGTTCAAAAGAACTTCTGCCATAAGTAGTTCATGGTATTTGGAAGAAGGAAATACCACGGACCTCGAGAACTATCGCAAAGGTTACTAATATCCTAAAGGTACGAGCAACACTATCAACACGAGGTAAGTAGAGTGAATCTTGGGCTCAAGAACCCAGAAATAGAAGGCCTACTAACTAAATGGCATCACAGAATGCTTTCGAGAATGGGGGCCAAAATCATCACACTGGGAACACAAAACATTGCTAGATTACTGAGTGGTTCTCGAAGACACCTAGGGTCATAATAATAGCTCCAACATATATGTCGAGGCAATGAAGTACTTCAACACACCGATTAGTGTGCTTAATTTGGCCCAAACGAACATCGAGAATGGAAATAAAGGATTTGCAAATGCATCAGACTATTTAGAAACCTGGGATGACTCGGAAAGCATAACGGCTGTAAATGCTCGAAAAGATTTGAGACATCGTGCAAAATGGTGGCATAACCACTCAACATCACAATATCAAGGTTCTGAGATCAACTATCATCACACGGAGGTAGTAGGAACTGAACTAAGGCTTCAATCCAACAATCCTATAAGTCTACGAATTAGTAACACGTGATCCTGATAGAAAGAAGAGAAAGCCTAGTTCCTTAACCCCGTAGGAAAGATAGGATGACTCAGATCAGAAGGGCATGAGGTATAAGAAGTAAAAAGAGCCTTACGTTCCCATCCACAATCAATTCCCTTATATAACTAAAGCATTTCTAGACACGACTTCGACCAGCTTGGCTTGGTAATCCTACAGGCAGTCAGGCTCTGATACCATAGCTGTCAGGACCCCGATTCTAAGTCACACCGATCTAGCCTGTAACACCTCATATCACTTTGCGGCCTCACGCACGGTATTCCCACGGGTGTCGCCTTACCATGGCCCGGGACCGTTTGCGCCTTTTGGCTCACGTATATGATAGTGTCGCTAGCATCCATATGATAGAGAACCCGGGCTGACATGGCTAGTCATGAACCAAAAGCGGCACCAACCTATGGGGACAGGCATACATGAATCACATCAAGCATGTCGGTCAGCAGCATGTGAATCCGGGCTATAGCACTGGGCTAATAGGACTCCGGGAACTCGGGCTGTAGCAGGCTAGGCAGGACTCCGGATGTCACCACGTGACATTTCCCTGAAGGGACAGACACAGGAACAAAGTGAAACACATGCCGGCCAGTCAAGTGTCCTGACCAGTAGTGCTGGGCTAGCAGGACTCCGGTGAACCGGGCTGTAGCGGACCACTATGGCTCATGGAAGCACTAGACTACATTTCCCCATAAGAGAGGCTGCCAAGGATAAACAACTAGATTGTCGGATCCCACACATACCAAGCATTTCAATCATACACACAATATGCTCGATATGTGTAAATACAACATGGCATCACAACATAACTCTACGACTCAAATATTTATTCATAAGGCTCCAAGGAGCGAGATACTACAAACATGGGTCTCATGACCCAGCAATCATAGCATACAAATCAAAGCACATGCGGAAGCTTAACATGTCTGAGTACAGACATCTACAAATGAAAAAGGCTAAGATGCCTGACTATCTACCAGATCCTGCCAAGGGCACAAGATTGTAGCTGAGGTATCAAGCCAAACGTCGAAGTCCACGCAAAACTACTAGCAAGACTGAAGTCTCTCTGCAAAACATAAATTAAGAAAACGTGAGTACAAAAGTACTCAGCAAGACTTACATCAGAACTAGCTACATATGCATCGGTATCAACAAGGGGGGTGGTGGAGTTTAACTGCAGCAAGCCAGCTTTGACTCGGTGGCTATCTTAAACTACGACTGCAAGTAACTCTTTTGAGGTGGCGCACACGAGTCCACATATTCACCATATCAATACTCCACTATGGATCTGCTCCCGTCTCCCTACGAGAAGGCCATCCATAGCACTCACGCTTATCTTGCGCATTTTAGAGTATCCACTTTCACTTGTCTATGAACTATGCGAGGGGTCCAAGTTTCCATATCCGAGGAATCCGGCTATTCGAGTAGATAATGATAACCCTGCAGGGGTGTACGTCTTCACACATGCTCTCGCCACTTATCGCCCTGTACACGTCATGTACCTCGGCAACCTTCAAGCAGAAGCCGGGCGAGGGTGTCGGCCACGACCTGACTAACCACACAAGTCTCTTGTCCAGGTTTATCGCCTATTCGAGTTCCATCCGCAAGGAGATCTGACCGGGGTGTCGCTCACAGCCCCAAACGATGTGTGCAGGGTTCCCAAGCCCACCATCCGGGTGCCACTTGGTACACCGTGCCACTATGCCTAGTCTGTCCCAAGCCCACCTGTACCGGCTGCCACTTGGTAGACTACTAACACTACCTACAAACACCAGAAACTAGTTGCAACTCCTGGACAGAGATCGAGTTGATTAATAAGCCGAGAGGGGCCGAGTTACCGGAACCCAATGTGTGGTAGTAACTGTTCATGGATCACAAATACAGAACTCGGTTCCTGAGAACGGCTGCAATGAGACAACCCACCATGTACTCCTACATGGCCTCTCACCGCTACCTTTACCAAATCGTGTTCACACACTTAACTCTTAACAGTAGGACCAGAGCTGTCAGGACCCCGATTCTAAGTCACACCGATCTAGCCTGTAACACCTCATATCACTTTGCGGCCTCATGCATGGTATTCCCACGGGTGTCGCCTTACCATGGCCCGGGGCCGTTTGCACCTTTTGGCTCACGTATATGATAGTGTTGCTAGCATCCATATGACAGAGAACCCGGGCCGACATGGCTAGTCGTGAACCCAAAGCGGCACCAACCTATGGGGACAGGCATACATGAATCACATCGAGCATGTCGGTCAGCAGCGTGTGAATCCGGGCTGTAGCACTGGGCTAACAGGACTCCGGGAACCCGGGCTGTAGCAGGCTAGGCAAGACTCCGGATGTCACCGGTGACATTTCCCCGTAGGGACAGACACAGGAATGAAGTGAAACACATGTCGGCCAGTCAAGTGTCCTGAGCAGTAGTGCTGGGCTAGCAGGACTCCGGTGAACCGGGCTGTAGCGGACTACTATGGCTCATGGAAGCACTAGACTACATTTCCCCATAAGAGAGGATGCCAAAGATAAACAACTAGATTGTCGGATCCCACACATACCAAGCATTTCAATCATACACACAATATGCTCGATATGTGTAAATACAACATGGCATCACAACATAACTCTACGACTCAAATATTTATTCATTAGGCTCCGAGGAGCGAGATACTACAAACATGGGTCTCATGACCCAGCAATCATAGCATACAAATCAAAGCACATGCGGAAGCTTAACATGTCTGAGTACAGACATCTACAAATGAAAAAGGCTAAGAAGCCTGACTATCTACCAGATCCTGCCGAGGGCACAAGATCGTAGCTGAGGTATCAAGCCAAACGTCGAAGTCCACGTGAAACTACTAGCGAGACTGAAGTCTCTCTGCAGAACATAAATTAAGAAAACATGAGTACAAAAGTACTCAGCAAGACTTACATCAGAACTAGCTACATATGCATCGGTATCAACAAGCGGGGGTGGTGGAGTTTAACTGCAGCAGGCCAGCTTTTACTCAGTGGCTATCTTAAACTACGACTGTAAGTAACTCTTTTGGGGTGGCGCACACGAGTCCACATATTCACCATATCAATACTCCACTATGGATCCGCTCCCGTCTCCCTTCGAGAAGGCCATCCATAGCACTCATGCTTATCTTGCGCATTTTAGAGTATCCACTTTCACTTGTCTATGAACTATGCAAGGGGTCCAAGTTTCCATATCTGAGGAATCCGGCTATTCGTATAGGTAATGATAACCCTGCAGGGGTGTACTTCTTCACACACGCTCTCGCCACTTATCGCCCTGTACACGTCATGTACCTCAGCAACCTTCAAACGGAAGCCGGGCGAGGGTGTCGTCCACGACCTGACTAACCACACAAGTCTCTCATCCAGGTTTATCGCCTATTCTGGTTCCATCCGCAAGGAGATCCGGCCGGGGTGTCGCTCACGGCCCCAAAGGATGTGAGCAGGGTTTCCAAGCCCACCATCCGGGTGCCACTTGGTACACCGTGCCACTATGCCTAGTCTGTCCCAAGCCCACCTGTACCGTGTGCCACTTTGGTAGACTACTAACACTACCTACAAACACCAGAAACTAGTTGCAACTCCTGGACAGAGATCGAGTTGATTAATAAGTCGAGAGGGGCCGAGTTACCGGAACCCAATGTGTGGTAGTAACTGTTCATGGATCACAAACACAGAACTCAGTTCCTGAGGACGGTTGCAATGAGACAACCCACCATGTACTCCTACATGGCCTCTCACCGCTACCTTTACCAAATCGTGTTCACACACTTAGCTCTACACAGTAGGACATGTTCACCACCATTCCAATTCATCCCCGATGAATCAGACCTGACTCAACTCTAAGAAGTAGCAGGCATGACAAACAAACATGAATGAATAGGCACATCAGGGCTCAAACAACTCCTACTCATGCTAGTGGGTTTCATCTCTATATTGTGGCAATGACAGGTCATGCAGAGGAAAGGGGTTCAGCTACCGCAGCATGTAGCAGTTGAAACATTGTTGTCCTAATGCAGTAAAAGAGAGCAGGAGCGAGATAGTGGGATTGTATCGTAATGAACAAGGGGGTTTTGCTTGCCTGGCACTTCTGAAGATAATATAGTTCTTCATCGGTGTCATCGATCTCATCGTCGGAACGTCGTCTACCGAGAGGGGACAATTACCAGCAAACAAGGACACAATCAATGTGATGCAACAATATGATGCATGATCATGACATGGCAATATATTGTTGATTGAGCTAATGCAACTAGCAACAAGTTAAATGGAGTTGGTTTGAACACTAGGTTCAAATTCAAACTCCATATGTGCTTTCTTAAATGCCATTAATTTAAATTGTCATATACGGTGGCTGTAAGTTGTTCGAACATGCATGAGAATGGTACAGATGGATAGATTGCATTTTTCTGATCATTTTTCATATATAAAATATTTCATTTGGAGCTACGGTTGATTTTCTATGATTTTTTGAAGTTTTAAACATTTTCTGGAATTTTCTGAATTATTTTAAATCCAAAAAATGTTTAACTGCGTCAGCGTTGTGCAAGCATGACGTCAGCGAGTTAACTAACGCTGACCACGACAAACCTGAGGACCGGGCCCCACATGTCAGTGACACAGGGCTAATCCCGGTCAAAACCTGGCATTGACTTGGTTTGACCAGTGGTGGGGCCCGCTGTCATTGCCTGTGAGCGGGGATTAATTAGTGCAAACGCTGGGGTTAACCAGCGGCTAACTGGCGGCGCTAATCCGGCGCGGCGGCGATCGCTGGCCGGCCGTTTCCGGCCATGGCTGGACGCACCGAGGGCACCGGAGGCAAGCTCGTGCTCTCCCGCATCTAGGGGAGGTGTCAGGAGGTCGCGGGGTGGCCTGGTTCATCGACGGCGAGCATTTGGGTGGTGGCCGGAGTTCGGTGTGCGAGCAAGCGCGACTATAGGGCGCGAGTGGCTAACCAAAGGGGTCCTCTGGACTCCTGGCATCTTCAGGAACACAACCATGCGCTCGGGCGCGTCTAATGCATGCTAGAACGATGGTGGCGACAAGGTCGCCGGCGATGAGCTCATGGATGCGGCGGGGCTACCAGCTAGAGGATGCAACCGACGGCGGGAGTAGGGGGAAAAGATGGGCGTCCTCACAGCGGTTGCAGCACGCGTCTCAGTGGGCTCGGGGTAGGTTGTCAGAATCGTGATTCTGAATCGGATCGGAGCTCCGATGGCTGGATCGCAAATCGTAGAATCTTCACTATCTGAATCGTATAAACATAGATTCTAGAGACCAAAATCGTAGAATCAGATCAATTAGTTTGCATCGTAAAGTTGTAGAATCGTACAATAGAATCGCGATTCTGACAACCTTGCTCGGGGAAGGTCGAACGGCGATGGGACGGCGAGGCGGATCTTCGGCGGCTGAAGAAGGGGATGATGGCGATGGTGGCGTTACGGGGCGCTCCGACTGGCTTCCTTCTGTGGAGAGGCGTAGCGTGAGGTGGCGGAGCTGCTGGGCATCCTAGCTAGGCGAGGGGGGCTCGGTGGCCACGGCAACGGCGAGCGACGAGGTCCATTTGGAAGCGAGCGGAGAAGGGGAAGGGGATCCAGAGAGAGAGGGGGAAGACTCAGGGGTCGAGGGAGGTGCGTGGCGACGCGAGGGAAGGTCCAGGGCGATGGGAGGACAGCCAGGCAGGGTGGAGGTGGCACGCGCGCGGCGAGCACATGCCCTCCTGCCTACTGGCAGGAGGTTGAAGACGGTGGGGCGGCTGGGTTGGGCCAGCTACAGTGCTGGGCCACAGCTGGGCTGCACAGGATCTGGGTCAGCCAGGTAAGGCCCAGATAAGTCCCTCTCTCTATTTTATTTGTTTCTGTTTTCTATTTTCTTCCTTTGTTTTGATTTGATTTACAAACCAAACCATTTTAAAACTTTCTGTAAATTTTTATGTGAGCTCAGGGAGGTAGTCCAAGGTCACAAGCAAACTTACAAAAATATTTGAACTTTATTTCTTATATAACAGAAATAAATCCAACTCAAATATGTCATTGATTTAATTCAAAGGCCCCAAATAAATATTTCTGTGATTCCAAAAATATTGGTTTGAATTTTACCTCTTACCAATATTTTCATAGAGTAACAGGAACATTTCCTTGGACTTATTTGAAGAGATTTTATTGTTGATTATTTCTGGAGTGATTTGCGAGGGTTGCAACTATCCTCAATTCAACTTTCAGAAATTTAAACATGATGCAAGCAAGATGCAAACACTAGGCAGCACCAGAAGCTAGGGATGTGACAGGTACTTCTCGGTGGCGCAAAACTCGGAGTCAAACTCGTGTTGCGGGAGTCTGGAGTCAAGCTCCGAATCCGGCGGCAGATCGCTTTCCTGGGGGGTCATTTAGGACGGATTTAGCAAGGAGCCATACTTTGGACATGGTAAAAAAGATCGGGATAGATTGGAACCTGACAGGACGATTCGGATACGTAGTACACCTGCCTTCTGATGACCTTAGGCAAGTGCTCGGCGGCGACCGCCATCGTGGCGGCGGTACAAGCAGGAGTAGCCGTACCGAAACCATCAGCACCACTCGTCTGCGTTCCCCCAATGTCAGCGCCACGCGAGGGATTTTGGAGGCTATGTAGGGATTTGGGGGAAATGGGGATACTGTGGAGATAAGCTAATGGCCGGGAACTACTAATGGCACTATATATATGTTGTATACGGCACATTGTTTGTATGTGTCATTTGTGTTAGGTATTACAAAGTCACACATGATTTCCGCACCAAACCGTGTGAGAAGACAATGTAGGTTAGACACGGTTGTCGTTACATAACAGTATGTGATGTACTACCCTGTCCATATAATTGAGTTATGGTAGGATACCGTGTAAACAGCCGCTCCACGGATATCCATCAAAAAAACAGCCTCTCTGCATATAGAGATGGCGGTGGCGGCCTAGGCAGCGGCTACCGGAGAAGAGGTCAATCCTCGGTCGGTGGGCGGTGGCGGCGTCATAGGAGGTTAATCCTCGTTCTGCGACAGGAGATAGGAGGAGCTCAACCATTGAGGTCCGCAGCAGCGTGATTCGAGCACATCCATCGCGGTCGATGGCACGCAGGATAGTGGAGGTCGAACTTCAGGCGCCAGCCGCACTAAGCTTTGCTCCTCGACCCGGCTGTCTCGGTGTGCCACCGCATCGCGCTTGCTTGTCTGCTGGGTGGAGGTCGCCGCACGGCTAATTAATTAAGGTATCCTTTTCATGAGTGGCTAAATTTAGGTATTCAATTCCTAAGTGTAGTGTTATACTAGTACTCTGCATGTAAATTGACTGGCCATTAATTTTTGTCATAGCATGTCTGGATAACAACATGAGCGCCCTTAGTAATTATGAAAATAAAACCTTGTGATTTATGCACACATCTTTGGACAGTAGTTAATCTGTGTATTAATGTTGTTGTTTTTTTTAATTACCATTCATGTGCTGCAGATGGAACGATCTCGATGGATGAAGAATCGGAAAACCGCAGATTTTATCAGTGGAGTGACAGAGTTCATGAATTTGGCTGAAAGTACAAAGAGGAGAATTGGTGATGCGGATTACATCATGTGTCCATGTACTGATTGTGCCAATAAATAGTCACATGAAGTTGCAGATGTCCAGGTGCACTTAGTCTCTAGGGAATTCATGGATGGATATACACGTTGGACCAGACACGGTGAAGAGGAGGTCATGGATGAAGATACCCAGGGCAACGAGATGCCAAACCGTGATCAGTGTCACATGGATGTTGAATCTAACATCGGGGCAGAGGCGTCAAGTTACGAATGGAACACCGGAGAGCCGAAACACCCACTAGAAAACCAAGACGTCGACGCAGATGACGATGATCTTGATATGCCAGATTTTGCTGCTATGATTGCAGATTTCGAGGGACCAAAAAAGGATATAATTGGGTACAAGCATTTTCCAACCATTGATGCGGACTCAAAGAAAGAATTGTATCCAGGTTGCAAAAAGAAATATTCCAGGTTGAGTGCCACCCTGGCGCTTCTCAGATTTAAAGTAGCAAACGGTCGATCAAACAAGGGCTTCACAGAGATGTTAGGTCTTTTCAAAGAAATTCTTCCGAAAGATAATGTGCTCCCCAGAAGCACGAATGAAGCGAAGAAAATTATTTTCCCATTGGAACTTGAAGTACAGAAGATACACACTTGTGTGAATGATTGTATATTATACAATGGTGAGTACAGATATTTTTGTGCATGTCCCACATGCAAGCATGCACGATATAAGCGCAGGAGAGCAAAGGACAAGTACAAATTGAATGACGAGATCAAGACAGGAATCTCGTTTAAGGTTGTTTGGTACTTGCCTTTAATTCCAAGGTTGAGGTGTTTGTTTGCAAACCCTAGAGAGGCAAAGAGGTTGCGGTTGAATCATGATGAGCGAATTGCGGATAGGTTTATGAGGCACCCAAAAGATGGGGCTCAGTGGGAATTAATCGACAAATTTTTTAAAATTTTGCCAAGGATCCTAGAAGTATAAGGCTCGGGGAGTGTACTGACGGGATGAATCCTTTTGGCGATATGAGTGCCAATCATAGCACATGGCCGGTGCTTCTGTGCATATATAATCTAGCTCCTTGGTTGTGTATGAAGAAAAAATACATTATGATGTCAATGATTATCCAAGGCCCTAAGAAACCTCGAAATGACGTCGACATTTACTTTCAGCTACTGGTAGAAGAACTGCTGGCAGTGTGGATAGATGTGCCTGCTGTAAAATGTTATGATGCTTACAGAAAGGAGATTTTTGATCTACATGCATGCTGGTGCACGCCATTCAAGATATGCCGGCATTAGGAAACACATCGGGGCAGAAAACAAGGGGAGAAGTAGGGTGTGTCACATGCATGGATAGGACAGCTAGCAGAAGACTTCCCAACTCGCACAAAACATTGTATTTGCATAATCGTAGGTTCTTACAGAAAAATCACCCATATCGAAAGATGAAAGCTGAATTTGATGGTACGGCAGAGGCAGCTGCAGCCCCAAGACCCTATGAAGGGGTGGTGGTCCACAACATAGCTAAAAAAAATTAATGTTGTGCCTGGCAAGAACCACCCTTTGACGGTGAAACTAATACCCAAGGATCAAGTGTTTAAGAAGAAATCGATGTTCAGGAAATTACCTTACTGGGAGATTCTACGTGTACGTCACTGCATCGATGTCATGCACGTAGAGAAGAACATATGTGAAAGCATCCTTGGTACTCGGCTCAAGATTAAAGGTAAAAGAAAGGATGGTTATGGTTCACGACTCGATATGCTTGCTGATCAATCACAACGCAAGAGTGAAGCAGAAGATGATGACAAATTCATCAAAGCTCGCCAGAGTTACAATTTTAGTACAAAATAAGCAACACAATTCTTCACCTATTTGTTGTCAGTTAAGACACCCTCTTCCTACTCCACAAACATCAGAAGTCTCGTGGATGTGAGCTCAGGTAAAATGAAGTTGGGACACATGAAGTCACATGATTGCCACGTAATGTTGACACAAATCCTCCCGGTGGCCATCAGGAATCTGATGGACAAAGATATAAGAAACACACTCATTGACCTCTGTGATTTCTTCAACCAACTATGGCAGAAAGTTGTAGATCCTAAAGAGTTGGATCATATGCAAGATGATATTGCAAGAATATTGTCCAACCTAGAGATGTTTTTCCAACTGTCATTCTTTGATATCATGGTCCATCTCACTTTGCACCTTGTCGATGAGATAAAGTATTGTGGTCCTATGTTTCTTCGCAACATGTATCCCTTCGAGCAGTTCATGGGAATACTGAAGCGCTTTTGTCGGAACCGAAACCATCCAGAGGCAAGCATCCCACAAGGTTATACCGCGGAGGTGGTGGTTGAGTTTTGCACCGAATACATGAAACAAAGACCTATAGGTTTGTCCCTCTCTCGCCACGAGGGAAGGCTGAAAGGTAAGCCAGTCCTTGCTGGCACGCAAATGGCTGCACCTGGAGAATTGGCAGAGAAAGCCCATTTGACGGTACTGCTTAATAGCCCAGTTCTCATCGCTTATGCCAAGAACACATGGCGGAGATACGCCAAAGATTCATACCAATGGTGCCTTCATCAGAGGTGGAGGTGAATGAGCAAACTAAGAACTACGTCGAATGGCTGAAGAATCGTTTGGCACAAGGATCCATCGATGACATTGCTAGGTGCTTGGCACAAAAGCCATCACCTACGGTGTTGACGTACCAAGCATATGACATAAATGGATACACGTTCTACACTGAGGAACGTGATCAGAAGACCTCATATCAGAACAGCTCTGTTTGAATAGAATGCATGACTGTAAATGAAGCTGATAAAAGGGTATACTATGGAACCATCAAAGAGATTTGGGAGGTTGACTATGTGAAAGTTATGGTGGCATTATTCAGGTCTGCATGGATCCCTCTTGGTCAGGTAAGGATTTATAGTACAAGAAGACATGTGTTAACAGGACAATGATGGCATATCACGCGGACCCATTCATTCTTGCCAGCGATGCTACCCAGATTTTCTTTGTGGAAGACCCCTTGCATAAGAACGGCCATTTAGCGATGCATGGGAAGAGAAGGGTACTGGGTGTCGACGATGTTGCTGATCAGGATTAGTACGATGAATTTGATGACTTGCCAGCCAAGGGATCACGCACCAGTGCAACAGAGAAGAAGTTTAAAATCATCAAAAAAAACCAAGTTCATTTGGGGTCAACTTAATGATCCCAGTTCCCCCATGTACATGGGAATTAAGCTGTAAGACTAGTCTTTATGCCTACCCTGCAACTTAATTCGTTCAATTTAGAACTATCACGTGTACTGAATTTGTGAGTTATGCCCGGTTTTCTGTTGATGTAAGAACTGTTAATATGTTGACCTTGATATGCTGTCAACTCAGGCAATGAATATGAACTATTTTTTGTTACTATTATTATATCATAGAGGTAGCACACTCAATTGATCTCACTACAGTATGTGTGAACAAAAATATGCAATCTGGTTTGCGAATAGCACACGGTTCGTTGATGAAAGCCGTGTGCCGACCAAACCCTCCACCACCCCGCCCACGATCTGAGTCGTGCTTTCCGATTGGCCAGAACCCAAACCCCATGGATCGTACGTCTGCACCATTGGATGCTCCTAGATCGATAGGCGATCCTCATCCCTTTCGATAGCACATGTAGTTTCGGTTGTAATTTTATTTTTATGCACAAAATGCACATTAATATCAAAAAATGTCTTAAATATAGCTAACGATACCTGAAATGCACCAGAAAATCAAACCCGTGGTATAATGGTGATTGCATACCATGGAAATTTTCATGAGGCCAAATGATGAAGTCACCGGCCACAGGAGTTTGAATTGACATGTCTCCTTTTGGAAAACCATGATCCTTCATGTGAGATGCTCCGGTTTGGAAGGAGTGGTTATCAGAACTTGTGCCAAACTTTACCAATTTTTTGCCATGGGGCCGTGAGAGCACGCCACAGGCACACATCGATTTTGATGATGTCCGAATTCCATCTGAATTTTCTGTAATTAAAATACCAACTAGGCCTATGACAGTGGCCGCACCTCGCGGCCTAAATGTTTGAAACTTCTCCCCGCTTCTTGAACAAATGGATGAAAACTCCCCAAGTGATGCACAAATGATCTGTACACCTTTGCTAGGTTGATAGTAAGGGGGTATTATAGCTAGTATCATGCATGCCAACTAGGCAATTTTGATGAGCTGTCATAGAATTAATTAAATGAAGAAAGAGAGGGTTAAGTATCATATCATGAAACCGTATCATAATAAATGTTATGCTACTTTGTGGCATGCATGACAATAGAAATAAAGTACTACATATGATACTAGCTACTCTATGATACTATGCATTATTAGAGCAAGTAAGTACACAATAGAGTGACATAAGACTAGCCACAATGGGTAGTAACATAGAATGTTACTAGTCTATGTTACTACCTCTATAGTGGGGAGTAACATGCAACACTTCATTTATTAGGCTATAGACTCATCTTGCCTTGAGATGTGTGATGTTACTCAGACTAGCCACAATGGGTAGTAACATAGACTAGTAACATGCCCATGTATTACACTAGTCTATGTTACTACCTCTATAGTGGGGAGTAACTGAAAGAATCGAGAAGAGGTGTCTAGAGGGGGGGTGATTAGACACTAAGTGCCAAAAGTTGTAGTTTTTAATATTCTTAATTTTAAGTGGAGTTTAAGCACAAGTTTAACAAACACAATACATATCAAGCAAGCATGCAATGAGTATATGAGCAGTAGAAAGTAAAGCATGCAACTTGCAAGAATGTAAAGAGAAGGGTTTGGAGTATTCAAACGCAATTGGAGACACGGAAGTTTTTGTCGTGGTTCCGATAGGTGGTGCTATCGTATATCCACATTGATGGAGACTTCAACCCACGGAGGGTAACGGTTGCGCGAGTCCACGGAGGGCTCCACCCATGAAGGGTCCACGAAGAAGCAACCTTGTCTATTCCATCACGGTCATCGCCCATGAAGTACTTGCCTCACCAGCGGTAGATCTTCACAAAGTAGGCGATCTCCTTGCCCTTACAAACTCCTTGGTTCAACTCCACAATCTTGTTGGAGGCTCCCAAGTGACACCTAGCCAATCTAGGAGACACCACTCTCCAAGAAGTAACAAATGGTGTGTTGATGATGAACTCCTTGCTCTTGTGCTTCAAATGATAGTCTCCCCAACACTCAACTCTCTCTCACAGGATTTGGATTTGGTGGAAAGAAGATTTGAGTGGAAAGCAACTTGGGGAAGGCTAGAGATCAAGATTCATATGGTTGGAATGGAATATCTTGACCTCAACACAAGTGTAGGTGGTTCTCTCTCAGAAAATGTGTATTGGAAGTGTAGGTATGTTCTGATGGCTCTCTCTACGAATGAAGAGTGGGTGGAGGGGTATATATAGCCTCCACACAAAATCTAACCGTTACACACAATTTGCCAAACTCGGTGGGACCGAATGGTTAAACTCGGTCAGACCGATTCAGCAAACTTAGTGACCGTTAGGATTTTCGGTGGGACTGAGATGCAACTCGGTAGGACCGATATGGTTAGGGTTAGGGCATAACGTAATCTCGGTGTGACCGATTACACAAACTCGGTGGGACCGATTTTGGTAATAAGCTAACCAGAGAGTTGGTCAGGCAAACTCGGTGAGACTGATTACACAAACTCGGCGGGACTGATTTTGGTAATAAGCTAACCAGAGGGTCTGCATTGTAATCTCGGTAGTACCGATTGCTCAAACTCGGTGAGACTGATTTTGGTAATGGACATACACAGAGAGATTACAATCCCATCTCGGTGAGACCGAGATCCCTATCGATGAAACCGATTTGCTAGGGTTTGTGGCAGTGGCTATGACATCTGAAACTCAGTGGCGCCGGATAGATAGAATCGGTGGGGCCGAGTTTGACTTTTGGTTTAGGTCATATGTGGATGTGGGAAGGTAGTTGAGGGTTTTTGGAGCATATCACTGAGAACTTTGAGCAAGCAAGCCATTAAGCAACACCTCATCCCTCCTTGATAGTATTGGCTTTTCCTGTAGACTCAATGTGATCTTGGATCACTAAAATATAAAATGTAGAGTCTTGAGATTCAAGCTTGAGCCAAACTTTTTGTCCTTAGAATTCTGATGGGGTTCCACATCCTCTAGTCCATGCCACTCCATTGTTGAACTTATCTGAAACATACTAGGTAAAAGTGTTAGTCCAACAAGAGATATGTTGACATTAATTACCAAAACCACCCAGGGAGCACTTGTGCTTTCAGTAAATATGTGTGGTAACATGCAACACTTCATTTATTAGGCTATAGACACATCTTGCCTTGATATGTACATGTGTCATACTACTAGTAACTAGCTATGTTACTACTTTCCTCTCTTTCTTCATTTATTGCTTGCCACATCATCTACTTTATCTAGATATGTGTGATGTTACTACCTATGTTACTCCCATTGTGGGTAGTCTCATACTATAATATAAGACTATACCCGCAGTGGGAGTAACATAGGTAGTAACATCACACATATCCACTTTCCTCCATTTCTTCATTTATTGCTTGTCACATCATATATTTTATCTAGATATGTGTGATGCTACTACCTATGTTACTCCCACTGTGGGTAGTCTGGCTATAAGGAATAGAATAATATATATGTGCTTATTAGTTCGAGGAAAGAGAAGAGAAGCGGGCTCTTGGTTAGTAGAGCCAGTTGCAACAGGAGACCCAAGACACTTTGTGAGGATGTAAGGTGGGCCAACTATTGATAAACTATTACATATATAAAACTTATTATTGTACATACCCGCTAAGAGGTTGGCTGTATATGACATGCCAACTTCTTATAGCCGACCCTTGGTTGTATTATTAACCATGCTCTTAGTGAGGTAGCTAGTATATCATAGACTACTAGCTAGTACTCCCTCCGTCCGGAAATACTTGTCTTCGAAATGGATAAAATTGATGTATCTATAAGTAAAATAAGTCTAGATACAACCATTTCAAGGACAAGTATTTCCGGACGGAGGGAGTATCAGACTAGCCATAGTGGGAGTAACTTCAGCAGTAGCACCGACTCCAACTCGGCAAACTTCCTTATGTGGCAATAAGTTAATGAGGAGAGAGATAGTTTCAATAACTTAGATAGTTATTGTAGCATCACATGTCCCAATGCAATATGAGTATGTAACCTAAGAAATGAAGCTTTGCCTCACACTACACTTATGTTACTACCCACTATGAAGGTAGTAACATATATAGTCTAGGGATATGTGTATGTTACCAGTGTACTACTCTCCATTGTGGCTAGCTAGTCTCATACTCCCTCCTTTCCGGTTTAGCTAGGCTGGTTGTAATATTATCATAAGCGGTATCATGCATGCAACTAGACTTTCTGGATGATGTGGCACACAAGAGAGGATGTGGTATCATATCATGATACCGTGTCATATTAAATGTTTTACTACTACTTTGTGTGATCAGTAAGGCAACCTAAGATGTTAACTTATGATACTATGCATTACGGAAGTAGCTAGTATCCTAGCTACACTATCATATATATGCATGATACTACTAGTATATATATATGTGATACTCCCCATTACAACCAGCCTTATAGGGCTCAATTCAAAAATCTCACCAACCAAGGTAGATGGTGAGTGGTGGAATACCTTTTGTAGTTTGCAAGAACACCCAATTAATGCTTTTGTTTTCCTCAAAAATTTATGTTTTCCAATGTATTAATTGCAATACATGCATGCATATATAAAGTACATGCATAGGTCAACTTTCTCTTAATACTTGCATGCAATGATTTAATGCACCTTGGAATCTGGACATGTGATGGGGAACAACCAAATTGAGCCTTATAAGATGGAAAAACTAAAATTTTGAGATAAGCCTATAAGCCGGAAAGGAGGGAGTATATATGCATGATACTAGTATATGATCGGCAATACCTCCGTAATGCGCGCATGCATAGCATCATGAGTTAGTATCTTAGGTTCCTTATTAATTACCATGCATGACACAAAGTAGTAAAACATTTAATATGATACGGTATCATGATATGTGTAACGCCCTCGATGCGGCTATATCTCCCACGTGTCAAAGCACGACTTAGAGGCATAACCGCATTGAAAGCAATGTCGCAAGTGAGATAATCTTCACAACAACCCATGTAAATAAATAAGGGGAAAGGATACATAGTTGGCTTACAATCGCCACTTCACACAATACATGAATAAAGCATTACATCAACCAAATACAATCAAGGTCCGACTACAGAATCAAAATAAAAGAAGACTACCCCAAATGCTACACAGATCCCCGATTGTCCCAACTGGGCTCCACTACTGATCAACTAGAACGAAACAACACAAAGGACAAGATCTTCATCGCGCTCCTCCTTGAGCTTGGTTGCGTCATCTGCACGGTATCCTCGGCACCTGCAAGCTGGTTTTGGAAGTACCTGTGAGTCACGGGGACTCAACAATCTCACACCCTCGCGATCAAGACTATTTAAGCTTATAGGAAGGGTAAAAGGTATGAGGTGGAGCTGCAGCAAGTGACTAGCATATATGGTGGCTAACATACGCAAATGAGAGCGAGAAGAGAAGGCAAAAACATAGTCGAACAACTATGATCAAGAAGCGATCCTAAAACAACCTACGTCAAACATTACTCCAACACTGTGTTCACTTCCTGGACTCTGCCGAGAAGAGACCATCACGGTTACACACGCGGTTGATGTATTTTAATTAAGGTCAAGTTCAGGTTTTCTACAACCGGACGTTACAAATTCCCATCTGCCCATAACCGAGGGCACGGCTTCCGAAAGTTCAAACCCTACAGGGGTGTCCCAACTTAGCCCATCACAAGCTCTCACGGTTAACGAAGGATATTCCTTCTAGCAGGAAGACCCGATCAGACTCGGAATCCCGGTTACAAGATATTTTGACAATGGTAAAACAAGACCAGCAAAGCCACCCGAATGTGCCGACAAATCCCGATAGGAGCTGCACATATCTCATTCTCAGGGCACACCGGATTGTCCAAACTTCCAGTAGGCCAGCCCAGAGTTGCCCCTGGTGGCCACTGGCGGCTGACAAGTTGGACCAACACTCAGAGGAGCACTGGCCCAGGGGTTTAATAAAGATGACCCTTGGGCAGGCCTACCCAAGGGAAAGAAAAGGCTAGGTGGCGAATGGTAAAACCAATGTTGGGCCTTGCTGGAAGAGTTTTATTCAAGGCGAACTGTCAAGGGGTTCCCATTATAACCCAACCGCGTAAGGAACGCAAAATCCGGGAGCATAACACCGATATGACGGAAACTAGGGCGGCAAGAGTGGAACAAAACACCAGGCATAAGGCCGAGCCTTCCACCATTTACCAAGTATATAGATGCATAAATTAAATAAGAGATATTGTGATATCCCAACAAGTAAACATGTTCCAACAAGGAATAACATCTCCATGTTCCAACAAGGAACAAACTTCAATCTTCACCTGCAACTAACAACGCTATAAGAGGGGCTGAGCAAAGCGGTAACATAGCCAAACAACGATTTGCTAGGACAAGGTGGGTTAGAGGCTTGGTTCAACAATATGGGAGGCATGATAAGCAAGTGGTAGGTATCGCAGCATAGGCATAGCAGAAGAGCGAGCATCTAGCAAGCAAAGATAGAAGTGATTTTGAGGGTATGGTCATCTTGCCTGAAATCCCGCAAGGAAGAAGAACGAGTTCATGAAGAAGACAAATGTACGTAGTCGAACGGGTCCTCACAAACGCGACATTATCGGAACCAACCCGAAGAAGCAACACCGGAAAGAAGCACACAACATAGTAAACAACCAATCACACGAACATGGTATGATATGCGGGATGCGGTATATGATGCATATGCATGATTTGGAAAGGAATGATTGAACCTGGCATCAACTTGGAAATCCAAGAGTGCCACTGGAAAGGTGAGGTGATTTCTGTTGAAATCGATATAAAGATCATCGGAATCGGATGCACGGTTTGGAAATGGCAAGCAAAACAAATATGGCACCGGTCTGCGATAATCAGCAAGTGATCAACTAAATGCATCATGATAAATATTCTACAGCACTCAAACATGAAAACAAAATACATGGCAGGGATCCACTCATGAAGCTTGACAAAAGATGAACACTGAGCTATGGCTAATTCATCCATTAACAGGTTCAAACAAGCATGGCAAAAGTGCAAATGATAACAGGTTTCAGACTTAGTGAAATTAACACAAGTCTGGAATTTATCATCAGGAAGCATACTTTGGAGCATGAAAATTATATGCTACAGGAACATATCATGGCAAAGCAAGGCATGTCATGAAGCTACTCAAAGCACTTAACAAAAGTCCCTTAGCGACCTTGAGCCAAAAGGGATCAGAAAATACAATTGCAAGCATGTGAACATGGCAAAAACATAAACAGATACAGACTTAGTGAAAAACCGGAGCATGCAAAATAGTTAACGAGTAGGCATGTTTACGAGCTCGATCCACACACTACAGAGCATGGCATAACAAACTAAGCATACACCCATCAAGAAGACATAGCATAGAAGCTAGACATGGCAAGAACAACAACATAGCATGCACGGATCAATAGCAACATCCTCGGCAAAATCGCTAAACATGTGAACAATCTGCCAGGATACCCTTTATAGCAAAAGTAGAGATTGATTGACTCAAGCTAGGGTGCTCCATAAATGCAAAAAAGACAGGGATGGATAAAGCACCACAATGTTAACAAAACATCCTTACTGATCATCCTCAAAAGAGGCAAGGATCACTAGGAAACAACATGAACATATGGCATAACAACAAAATCAGGATAAGGACTTAGTGAAATCTTAAGTCCCTGAAATCAGCATTAACGATTACGCTACTTTGCAAGCTTGTGCTAGTCACCACATAGATCACAAAAATATATGGCATACACCCCTATAAAGATGGCATTGCATTTAACAAAACACATGTAGAGCTCAGGATCATAGCATGCACACATTAATCATGGCAAAAATGACAAAAGGCCATTTGCTGAAACAGATCGGACAAATTCATCACCTAGCCCTCTTCCAACAGCATTTTGGGCATCCATATGAGCTCAAATGAAAATTATGCAATGAGATTAAATGATGTACTCGTCGAGACGAACATTTTGATATGCTACACGCACGAATCGGAGCCACAGTGAGGAAGTTGTGGCATGATGAATAGAGGCATATCAATCAGGAAATCTCAGGACTTAGTGAAATATTACCTCCGCGAAAAGTCAACGCGGGGACGAGGCGACGCGGGATGAGGAGATCCCGATCGAGGGGGCGCGTTTGGTTCGCCGGATCGGTGGATCTGATCCCACCTGATCCAGATCCGGAGCGGACCGGGTCCGGCGACGGCGAAGGCGGCCGGAGGCGGGGAAGATGGAGGCGGAGGTCAACTCCGGCGCGGCTGCAGGCGGCGCGGGGCACCGTGGAGGCAGCGGGCCGAGTGAAGGAGGCGGCGCGGGCGGTTTCCGGCGAGGTCGCACCGGCGAGGTGATGTCGGAGAGCGCCGGCGACGAGTGGCGGCGTTCGGCGGCGACCGGAGCTGACGGCGGAGGCAGCGGGGACGGGTGGCGCGGCGAGGTACGGCCGGCGGGCGGCGCGCGGGACCTGGCGGCGGCGGGGATCGGGCCTGGAGGGCCGGATCTGGGCGCCTCAGGCCCGGCAGCGTGGGGACGGTGGCATGGACAGGTGGCAGCTCCTGATTCGTCTGACGCGGAGGCGCGGACATTGTCCGACGTGGGAGGATTTGTCTGGCGGCGCTGAGGGATGAGTTTTAGGGTTTCGGGGAAAAGATCCGAAAACGAAAAATGAAGGGGTCTATTTATAGAGGTAGGGGGAGCTAGGAAGATCCAAATGAGGTGCGGTTTGAGGCCACGCGATCGTGATCGAACGCTCTAGATGATGGAACAGGTTTAGGTGGGTTTTGGGCCACTTTGGAGAGGTGTTGGGCTGCAACACACACGAGACCTTTTCGGTCCCTCGGTTAACCGTTGGAGTATCAAACGAAGTCCAAATGGCACGAAACTTGACAAGCGGTCTACCGGTAGTAAACCAAGGCCGCATGAAAAGTCTCGGTCCAATCCGAAAACATTTAACACCCGCACATGAAAAGAGGTAGAAACGGACACCGGGTGACATAGGAGCGCCGGATTGCAAAACGGACAATGGGGAAAATGCTCGGATGCATGAGACGAACATCTAAGCAAATGAAATGCACATGATGACATGATATGCAATGCATGCCACGCAAGCAATGACAAGGCAACGACAGCGAATAACTGGAGGACACCTGGAACATCGGTCTCGGGGCGTTACAACACTCCACCACTATGAGAGGATCTCGTCCCGAGATCTAGAATGGCACCGGAGGGACAACGGAAAAGAAAGAGAAGAGGTAAAAACTAAGTTGCTTTTTTGACAAACGAGTGAAACCAAAGAACCTTGAGAAGGTTGAGAAAAATGAAAGAAAGAAAGCAACGGAGAAGAACAAAGTTGAAAGCACTCCGTTAAGAAAGAGGAATAAGAAAGATCGATTCGGGTAGCACTCCGGTTGAAAAGAGATGGAAGACTTTATAAAATGAAAGAACTTGAGCAGCGGACACAACGCTCCGGTTAAATGGATAAGCATGAAAAGAACACGATCTTTGCCAAGACGAAATGATGGGTGAAAAGAACAACATTGCAAAGCCTCCGGAATGAAAGAATAGAAGATAAATAATTGAAATAGGAGAATGGAGAAGAAAAAGGCAACTTCTGACACAAAAGAGTTAGAAAAGGCATCTTTAGCAGGAAGGTCGAACGGAGTTGTTGGAAAACCAACAACGAAAAGAGTAAGCTTGATATGGTCTTATGGAATACATCTCAAAATATGCGGTGACAACCTGCCACTCATGGGAAAATAATTGGATTGGTATGACCAAGGTGACGAGAAACTATTTCACCGGGAGGATAAAGGAAGAACTTGGGTCATTTATGAGCACCATAATAGCAACAATCCTTAGGGAAGGATTTAGGTGAAATATAACCCAAGATAACTTCAAAGAAGAGATTGATGGATTTAAAATACCTCATTCCTAACAACATGTGAATCATGAATATGAACCCAAATTATCAAGAATGACATAATACCACCTCCAATAATATGGTAGAAAGAATTGCACTCCGGATTGCAAGATGAAGAATGCTTGAACTTCTCAGAAAAGAATCTTGATGAACACTTCGAGAAGGAATTAAAACCTTTATGAACCAACATATAGAGCCTCCATGAAGAACTCCGGTAAACAAAAGGATAGCGAAAAGAAATAGAAGTTGAAAACACAAGGTGAAACCTTGCAATGATTTGATGGATCTTTGGAATGATATAATTGAAATAACTTTGAGCTCCGGAAAAGAAAGATGGACAACTTGAATCGAGAATTTGATGAACCTCCGGAATAAGGAATTAATCACTTGGGTGAAACAAGAGTAATAATTATGTTATGCGTATCCTTCACCAATTAAATTGATGAACATCAACGGATTTGACATAATACTTATTCTCGTAGAAAGGATTAAGATAGATATAGCATCAACTTGGAAGGTCTTCAATGAACCATCGGTAGGATTAGGAAACAACGAATGAATTGGTATGATAAGGAAGGAAGAGAAATCTTAAACGAACCACCGTAAGGATTGAAAATGAACGAAGATAACATAAAGAAACACCGGGAAGAATTAGCAAATGAGCGAAGATGCTTGAGAGAATTTAGATACATGAGAACAAAGAGATCAAGAGCTGGTAATAGAATACTTGAATGATGTACCGGTAAGATTTAGAGAAAGAGAGTTGAAAACTGAGAATGAATAACTCTGAGATGATGGTCTCCGGATGATCAAACTGAAAAGACTCCTGAATTGCTCCGGATAGGTGAAAAGATTTCTCACAATCAAAAACAATTATGAGAGGAAGGCAACAGGCTAGAATCCCGAATCTTCGAGAGAATGGATAAGATTGAAGAGAAACTCTTCTTCGGTCTTAAAAATCCGAGAATGACGACGAGAAACACCACCATGAATTATTGAGATACTCCGGGATAAAAATTATAAAGGTTGAACCAATGGTGAAAGAATTTGAAAGATCTTGGAGAAAGACATTTGACTGAAGATGCTTCATTCTTACGTCAAACTTTAGAAGATTTGAGAAGCTCCGGTAAAATAAGAAGAGTCAGGTAAGATCCTGGAAAAAGACCTGTGGATTAGGGCCCACTCAAAAGAAACACCGTAGAACAATTACTTGAAAGAGAGACTGCACCGGTTGAATTAAATGACTTGAATGAGGGAACATCCTTGAAAGAGCTTGAACGAATGTAGAGTGGAAACACGAATCTTCGAGATATCTTCAGCACTCCGGAATAATAAATAGCGAGAAGTGGAATGATAATGAGGTGCACCGGCATGAGAAAGCATTGAAACAAGGAAAAAGGATATGATCAACAAAGCTTGACTTGAAACCACCGGAGATGAAAAGAATGAAGAATGACGAACTTGAAGCTTCATTAGAATCTTCATGAGAATCACCGGACAAGAACATTGATGGAAAAGGAATGGAGAGACTTCACAAGAATAAAAGGATACTTGATTAAGACATCGGATTCCTTGAAGAAAAAGGGTGGGTGGGCGGGAAAAAAACAAAGGCAACTTGGAGACGGATGAAACAAACACCATTGAGAGAACTGATACTTGATCTTGAGGATGTTGCAATGATCGGATCCACTTGAAGAGAAGCACACCGGTTAAAAAGGATTGACATGACAAACTCGATTATCAAGAAGGATTGGTATTCACATCGGAGTATGAGAACACCACTTAGGAAAAGGTATGGAATCAACATTTGACTTCGAAGCAACTCGAATACCACAACTCAAAACAAGACAAAGGATTGTCTTGCAAAATAAGCCGGAACAAACATATGATAGAGATTTCGTCCGAAGTTTTCATGGTGGGGCCTACACGGGCTCGATCGTACAACACCATCATGTACAAGGCAGTGCACATGACATACGAAGCGTCCCCGAGTCAGCATAGCCAAGGACTCTTTAAGACACAACGAGACCACTGTAAAACCAACCGTGGATAGGTGGACCACTAGACATTGAACCCCAATTTCATATCATACATCCGTCGGAAAGATATCCTAAGAGCTACTTGAATTCCCACTTATAAACTCCCGAAACTTTCCGAATATGCAATCAGGTGTTGGGGATACAGGGGAAGCATAATATCTCACCCAAAACTAGCAAATCCTACATCCGGCTGTATCCATCCTTCAACACATAACCAAGAAACCTTTGGAAATCGTCTACCTCAACCTTCGAAAAGCATCCGTTATACGAGTTATGGCAATACTCCCGAACTCCCGCCCCAGTACTGGGTGGCGTCGAGGTTATCTGTGACGCCCGGGTAATTAAGCTACAGTGAACCTCTGCTAATGATGCCACATCACCTCGATTACTGTTCCTAATCACGTGTTAGTTCGAAACTGATTCAAATTCAAATTCAAAATCAACCAAAGAATAAAAGTTTCCAAATGTTAAAACTAAAATGTTCGGAGTGAACCAAATATTGCATAGGTAATTATGGTGGAGAAAGCACACCTTTATAAAATGTTTAAACACTCTAAAATGAATAAAAGAAGTAACAATAATAATTATTTAAATGCTTTCAAAATGTTAAACAATTTCAAAACTATTTTGTTTCGGTGCTAAGTGGTTTGTGGCTGTGGCTTAGTTTGCAAACTCTCTTTTGGTGCCACTGTAGTATTTTACTAAAATGAGAAATAAAAGAAAACACAAAAACAGAAAACAATACAAAAGAGAAAAAAACTAAAACCTAAAGCTAACAGAAAAAAATGAAAGACCCCCTCCCTGGGCCGTGGCCCAACTGGACCAGCCCACTGGCCCAGACCGGCCCCCACTCCCCCATAACCCCACTAAACCGAAACCCTAACCCCCCACTCGCTCCACTCCCTCCCCCGATTCCCCTGGATCGGGATCGATCCCCACTCTCCCCTCACCCTCGCTCCTCTCGCTTCCCCCCCGAACCAGATCGGGACGCAACGCCCCCCCCCCCCTTTGCTAGACCCCGCCACCCCTGGCGCCCGTCGCCACCACCGCTCCGTCATCGCCAAGCCGCCTCCTTGCCGGAGAGGGGATGGATACCCGGGGCCCTGCCGCGGATCCGACCTCCCTCGCCACCCGTCCACGACCACGCTGACGTGGGACCCCGCCCGGAGCTACCTCGCCCCCGCCGCACGAGGACCGCGTCGCCGGACTGCCTCCTCGACGCCGTCGTCCCCGCCCTCTTCCTCATCCCCCACTGCCTAGCCCCTACGCGCCCCTCCCCGTGAGCACGTCTCCTCCTCCTCCCGGCGCTGTGCCTGAACGGCGCCCCGGCACGCGCCTAGCTCCGACCCAGCCCGGTGTGTTAACGGGCGCGCTCGCGCCCGCCCCCGTCCGCACACACCCCCCGTTCCAGCCATGGACTCGCGGTGACCACCGCACCCGTGGCGCTCTTGCCTGCGTCGATGAGCCCCTGCTCGGGTCGTCCTGGTCCGGCCACACCGCCCACGGCCTCGGCAAGCCCCAACCCTCCTCTTGTCGTGCTGCCGCGGCTCCGCCGCCCCCCCCCAACCGCGCTGCTGGCCCGCGCCGCGGCCAACCCCTCTCCATCAACGCCCCGGCTCCGGCCGCTCCGGCCGCCGCGGCCGACCCTGGCGGCCCTGCTGCGTTGGGTCAGGGGCTCGGCCCGCTAACGGGCGCCCCGTAGCCTCCTGCACCCGCGCGCCCATGCGCCCATGCGCCCACACCCGTTTAGGCCCCCTGGGGCCACTGACATGGGGGCCCCAGCCCCAGAACGTTTTGTTAAAAAAAGGAATTAAAAATAATATATAAAATAAATAAAATAAATAAATAGATAATAATAATTTAATTAATTAATTAATTAAGGAATTAATTAAGTTAATTAATCATAATTACATTAACCTAACTAACTAATTAGTTTAATTAAACAGTAGTTAGATTAGTTAAACACTAATTAGACTAAACAGTCAATGACTAGTGGGACCCACACGTCAG